>NW_012117378.1:696500-714941 GCF_000951035.1 Colobus angolensis palliatus | reverse complement strand
TTAGCCAGGATGGTCTCGATCTCCTGACCTCATGATCCACCCGTCTCGGCCTCCCAAAGTGCTGGGATTACAGGCTTGAGCCACCACGCCCGGCCCATAACTTGATCTTATATGTAAAATATCACAAACACAATACAAAAATCTGTTAGAAATAATAAATGAAGGCCACGCATGGTGGCTAATGCCTGTAGTCCCAGCACTTTTGGAGGCCAAGGTAGGCAGATCATTTGAGTCTAGGAGTTTAAGACCAGCCTGCGCAACATGGCAAAAACCATCTCTACATAAAAATATAGAACATTAGCTGGGCATGATGATGCTTGCCTGTAGTCCCAGCTACTCTAGAGGCTGAAGTGGAGGATCACCTGCATCCAGGAGTGCAAGGCTGCAGTGAGCCATGATGGTGCCACTGCATTCCAGCCTGGGCGACAGAGCGAGACTCTGTCTCAGAAAAACAAACAAACAAATGAATTCACTAAAGTTGCAGGGTTAAAAAATTGGCACACAAAAATTAGTTGCACTTCTGTATCCTAACAATGAAAAGGAAATTAAGAAAACAATTTCACTTATAACAACATCAAAATGAATAAAATACTTAGGAACAAATTTAATCAAGGAAGTAAAATACTTGTACATGAAAATCTATGAAATGCTGAAAGAAATTAAGAAACAAATATTAATCAGTGGAAAGACATTATGTTCATTGGGATTAGAAGACTTAATAAGATGGAAATACAACCCAAAGTAATCTACAGATTCAGTGCAATCCCTATCATAATCCTAATAGCCCTTTTTGCAGGAAGAGTAAAATTCATTTAGAATCTCAAGGGACCCCAACTAGCCAGAACAATCTTGGGAAAGAAAAAGTTTGGAAATCTCATATCTCTGTTTCAAAACTTATTAAAAAGCTGTAGCAATCAAATCAGTGTGAGACTGGCATAAAGACAGACATACATATCAGTGGGATACAATAAAGATCCTAGAAATAAATTCTCATATATATGTTCAAATATTTTCCTAAAGTGCCAAGACCATTTTGTGAGAAAGAACAGTTTTCTCATGAGATAATATTGGGGAAACTGGCTATCGGCATGCAAAAGAATGAGGTTGTAACCTTACCTTAAATCACAGACAAAAATTAACTCGAATAAATTGTAAAATAAATTTAAAAGTTCTGTGCATCAAAGAACACAACAGAATGAAAAACCTATGCAATGGGATAAAATAGTTGCTAATCATGTACTTGATAAAGGGTCAGTATCCAGAATTTCTAAGAACTCCTACAACTCAAAACAAGAACAAAACCTGATTTTTTAAATAGGCAAAGGACTTGAATAGACATGTTTCCCTTGAAGATGTATAAATAGCCAACAAGCACATGAAAAGATGCTCAGTATCACTAATCATCAGGGAAATGCAAATCAAACCACAATGTGATGCCCCATATTAGGACCTATTAGAATGGCTACTATCAAAAAAAAAAAACACATAATTTTGAACAAATGTCGGCAAGGATGTGTAGAAATTGGAACCCTTGTGCCTTGTTGGTGGGAATGTAAAATGTTAAAGCCACTATGGAAAACAGTATGAGGATTCAAAAACAAAAAAATAGAATTATCGTATGACCCAGCAATTCAGTTTATGGGTATATACTCAAAATAATTGAAAACAAGGTCTCAAAGAGTTAATTTGTATACCCATATTCATTGTAGGATTATTCACAACAGCTAACAGGTGGAAGGAACCCAAGTGTCCACTGACAGATGGATGTATAAACAAAACGTGGTGTATACACGCAATAGAATACTGTCCAGCTTTAAAAAGGAAGGAAATTTGATACATGCTACAACATGGATGAAGCTTGAGGGCATTATGCTAAGTAAAATAAGCCAGTCACAGAAAGACCAATACTGTATGATTCCACTTATATGCAGTACCTAGAGTAGTCAGAATCATAGAGATAGATATCAGAAAGGTGGTTTCCAGGGGCTGGAGGGACGGGGTAGTGGGGAGTTGTTAAATGTGTATAGAGTTTTAGTTTTAGAGCACGAAGGAAGTTTAGGAAATTAGTTGTACAACAATGAGAATATATTTTACCATGGGATTTAAAACAATTTTAAATGCATAAATTAACTACTTCATTTTCTTGTAGTATTACCCCAGCATCTGGCCTCTCAGAGTTTCAGAACAGACTTGTCAGTAGCATACCTTTCTCTAAGAAATGACATGTGACAAACCTCATAGTTTTGTTTGAAACTGATAACATGTTGGCACCATTTTGAGATAGACTTCAATACTGTGAATTTCATGATCTAATTCTCAATTGTCAGCTGGTGCAGCATTGAAAAATGATAGGATACTGCAGCATTACACAAAGTATGAAGTCTGTATTTCCAATTTTTTTTTAAAAAAAGGAACAAATAAAAACAATAGAACTGCATTGTCTACAGCCTTGTAACTAATTGCAGTTCTTTAAAAATCTCTGTTTTTGTTTTGTCGATTGGGAATAGTACCTACTCTATTCATGTCCTGGGCTGCAAAGATTAAATTAGCTAGTTCTTTTATGTAAATATAAGACCATAGAATTTTAAAGAAGAAACAAACTTTCAAGATAAAGTGTTTTCTGAGCTTTTTTCTGAAGCATTGGCAACTATTTCTAAGGAAAATTCAGGAAAAACCATAATATAGAATACAAATGAAATTGGGGTGCTCTAGTTGAATCAAGAGTAGAGTTCCAGATAGAGCACTGCCTGGTTGACTTCCTCTTAACTCTTCCTTGGCAGCCCAATACAGCAGAGCTCAAACAAAGCACTTAGAATGTATTTTTTCAACAAATTAATTATTTGGAACCTAAAGTGTATATTCATTTGAAAGAGAGGATATGGGTCTAAAGTTATATTAATGTTCGTTATTGCTACTGTTTATGCATTTTTATTTTGCTCAGAAATGATTAATAGCAAGTCAAGTAAAGTACCTTTTTCTTTTTTTTTTTTTTTTGAGACGGAGTCTTGCTCTGTCACCCAGGCTGGAGTGCAGTGGCCGGATCTCAGCTCACTGCAAGCTCCACCTCCTGGGTTTACGCCATTCTCCTGCCTCAGCCTCCCAAGTAGCTGGGACTACAAGGCGCCCGCCACCTCGCCCGGCTAGTTTTTTTGTATTTTTTAGTAGAGACGGGGTTTCACCGTGTTAGCCAGGATGGTCTCGAGCTCCTGACCTTGTGATCCGCCCGTCTCGGCCTCCCAAAGTGCTGGGATTACAGGTTTGAGCCACCGCGCCCGGCCGAGTACCTTTTACTACATAACATGGAAGGATCTTAGACTTTTAGAATAATGAAGCTTTTAGAGTTCACAATTAATAAGCAATTTGCAGATATATAAATTTCTGTGCCAATAACTAGGAAATTAAGGAAATAAGCCTATTTCATTGTGTCAAATTGATCCCTTCACATTTACTTCCTATCCCAGTTATACCTCTTTTGTGATTTAGAGAGATCAAAGTCTCCTAATTAATGACAGCATCCATCATTTTTGTGTTATCTTTGTCCATAAATATATAAGTAATTATATAATCATGAAATTATAGGAATTATAAATGCAAAAGAACTTTCTCTATAGCAGTCTACCTGATTACAATAAACCTTATATTTGTTTGATCTTTTGACTGTGATTTGATTTTAGTAACACACTACCACATTAAATTTGTGATAAAACATTTTTTGTATCTTTTTTCAGCATTTATATATAAAAGTATTTTGGTTTTATAATTATAAAATTTCCATTTTATGTTTATATAAGCAACATTATAATAAAAACAATTTCAGTGAACATTTAGGAATCATGATACTATTTCTTTTAAAGAGGTCTACATATTATTTGTGTTTGATAATTACTATCATCTTTATCTTTAGATTTTGTGCCGTTGGCTCTTTGTTTTTGGACAAAGGCCTGCAGCTATAGAATCTGTTTCCTAAAAGATTTCAAGTTGGTATTTTCACTTGCCCAAAGCATAATTTAAATAATTTTGCCAGTGATTTGTTTTAAAAGCCATCCTAGAATAAAGGAGCTATTATGGAGAAATTATTTATTTCTACATATACTTAACACTTATTTTCACAACTTTGTTTTATTTTCACTAATTACTTTTAATTTCACAGATAATCAGTATGCGTTTCCAAGCCTTTTGGCTATGCTTGGGTCTTCTGTTCATCTCAATTAATGCAGAATTTATGGATGATGATGTTGAGATGGAAAACTCTGAAGAAAATTCAGAAGAAATTGATGTTAATGAAGGTGTACTTTCCTCAGAGGTATGGTTATTGAGAAATGAGTCATAAATTGTTCCTTTACATAGTACAATGAAGTGATAGACCTCTGATGATTCATTTCAGTTCTAGTAGTCTTCATTTTAAAGACAGATAGAAAAACATCGATTTTTTTCTAAGCGTCTTATTACTTTATTTTTTAGAGATCCCGCGTACTTCAGAAATTTGTTCATGGCACCTAGCACAGTTTCTTAAACAAATAAATATGAGCGAGGTTTTTACTATCAAAACAGGAGTTTGTCACTGATTACAGAGAACTAAGTTAATAGTAAGGTTTTTATTCATATTTCTGACACTGCTAGATCTTTTCAAATAAAAGGCCATATAATTTGCAATTCTTCAAGAAGTAAAGTATTTGTCTTTATTTCTCTGAGGAAAGAAAATGCCAAGAAGGAGGATGAATTAGAAAAGGAAGTGATGGTGAGGGGTGAGCATTTGGTAAACCTGACTCATGTTTCTGTCTCAGCATTGTTAAAACATGTATTTTGAAGTAGTGATTAACAGGAGTCTGAGAAATTGCAGGAATTTTTGTATACCTTGATGATACATAAGAGCTTTTACATTGAGAAATGTATCTAACCTTGTGATAATCAGTAATATTTTTGATGGTGAGAAAGCATTAATTGTATTGTGCCAGCTACTGTTTGAAGGGCCAAAGGGAATAATATGTAGTTGTGACAGACTTCTTTACTTCATTTCCTCTTATTAAGAATTTTTCATTTGCAAATGTGTTGTTTCACTGTCTAAGGTGAATAGTATGTTTCCCCTGTTAAATTTAAACTCTGTAAGGACAATTTTTTTAAGCCTAGTTCTATAATCTGCAGAGAGTAAGTACTCCAAGTACTAATAATTACTGACTTAGATACAGTTACTACAGGGTCTTTGAAGGTTAATATTAATACTTCAAAGAAATTGACAGGTAACTACCACTCTTGACTTATTTGGTGATACTTTGAGAATATGATAAGAAGTGGGAAAGAATGATTTTTGATGCTGCTAATTTTATAGCATGAGTAATCTACATAGGGTGAAGTATAAATAAAGGGCAAAATAAACTGATTTTAGGGGTGGCCTATCAGAAGGAAGCCTCTTGTGACACCGTTGCCCATTTTGTCAATCTGTAAAAATACAGAGAACAGTAAAGTTGTAATTCAGTAAACTTCATAGAAGATTGGCAGTTTAGGTAGCTGAATCTTGACCCTGTCAGTAATTATGTGGAATTTTGTGTAATTACCGATTTTACTCCCTTAAATAGACAGGAAGTGTTTTACTATCAGGGTGGGATAGGGACAGTGAAAATAGAAAAAGTGTTTCTGCACCCTTTTCCCTAAAGCCTAATGGAAGAAATCTCACTAGTTATACAGATACAATCACAACAGGCTGATTCTGAGAGGATCCAGACTAACGTATTACTGTAGGCAAATTTTTATTTATTGGTCCTCAGTTTAAATTATCTTTTGATAGTTTATCAGTCTTTACTCTTTTAAATTATTTTGTTGGTAAATTCTGTATCATGTAGTAAAAATGTATGAGCTTTGGAGCCAGACAGTTTTGGCTTTATATATAAGTCCTACAATTATCTAACTGGACAGCAGTAAGCAAGTTACTTTGTCTGTCCCAGTTTCATCATATATAAAGTGGGCACTAATGGTATTTCCCCCATAGGAATATTATAAGAATTAAAGGAGCCACTATATCACCAGCAATACCACTGCCACCATCATCATTATTGCCACCCTAACAGCTAACACTTCAAAGGCACTTGAAACAATGCTTTGTTGATCATTGTTTTGCAATGCTATCTCCATAGAATCTTTTCATTCTCTGGGTTCCTAATCTTGGAAAATTATATTATTATATTTTAGGGTACCTAACAGTAAAACTTAAGAGTTAATTTTAAAAGCCTATGTGCTTACTAAGCTCTACATCTTATATGCTTTTCATTATGCTATTTCCTTTGCTCCCAAAGAGTTTTATCCATAAATATTGTCACTTGTCATAGTCCCTTTGTTCCTTCTGTGTTAGAAGGGGTCAGTGTATCCACTGTTTGTATGTATAGTATTTTTGTCATCATGGTATTTCTTATATTTTCTTGTACCTTATCATTACTAGGATACAAAGTTTTGTACAGGTATGAGTTTGTCACCTCATATCTGTATTACCTGTATATGCATTGCATACTATGTTCTTCGCTAGGAGGATTATTTAATTGAAATATTTGTGAAAATAACTTTAGACTTGGAAAATCTCTTTTCTAGAGTAAATATAAGACACCTCAACCTATAGGAGAAGTATATTTTGCAGAAACTTTTGATAGTGGAAGGTTGGCTGGGTGAGTATTCATTCAAGAGAATGTTTTGACTTACTAGCTTTTTTGAAGTTATTAAGTTTTGACCTGTGAAAATTACCTCTATTACAGATCTAAAAAAAAATTTGAAGTAGTTTAATTGACAGTGTAAATCAGTACTTAGTATATTTTTGTAATTGATAGAATGTTTAATTTGAATAGTTATTTATTCAAAGAAAATATACTAATGCTGAATGTAAAGATGAAATTTATCATATTTATTCATTCTGTAGGACAGATATTAACACTCTTAAGTTCAGATGACAAATATGAGTACTGTTCTACTCCAATAATGGAAAAAACAAAAGTTAATATTAAAATGATTATTATGTGTCAGATGTCCTAAAAAAAAATAGATAATTACCATATTTAATTCCCATTTTACAAGTGAAGAAACCGAGGCTTCTTGTACCTTACCTGTGATCATGCAGTTAGTAAATTATAGATTCCAAATTCAGTTTAACTCTAGTCCTCCAGGATTATGTGGTGAAGGCATCCTTATTTAGCATCTAAGTATGAATTTATTGTTGAACGAAAAGTGACTGTATTGGGTGATCTTTTGTTGTGTTTCTGTATGCATTATATCTATAAATTGCTGATTTTATTATTAATGACATATATGTATGTTCAACTTTATTTACAGATGGGTCTTATCAAAAGCAAAGAAAGATGACATGAATGAGGAGATTTCGATATACGATGGTAAAATATTTAAGTATTAGATATAACCGGTATGGCCTGGAGTTCACTAACCTTTGAGATTATATTTTTGTTAAATTGTGTTGACTGGAGTCCCCCATGCTGCCTCACAATAAAATGTTCAGTCTTTTTTCTAGTCCCTCTTCAATATTTCTGAAAAACCCTTCGCTATTTCTGAAAATCTCACTCTTAAGCCAGTTAATCTAGTTTTCTAACTGAACAGTTGAATTTTCATTCTACTGCTGGTTAGTCTTTTGCATTTCCTGAAGCAGTATTTCCCAGGCTACTGTTGTCTCTATGGTTTCATCTCAAGCCTAGACACACCTAGATCAAATTATAATTTATGGTAAGATTCTCCTAGCAAGTTAAAAGCAGAGGATAACTAATGAGAGCTATAAGATATGTGGCTACTTCTGGAATCCTCATCTCCAGGCCTATATCCATTATCATAGGGTGTCTCATAGGATTATCTTCAGTCTTAGCTCTAGAAAGAAATGCCCTATAGGCAGGGGTCATATTGTCTTCTGTAACAGGACTACCCTAGAGTATGACCAAATATTTTCTTCTTTGTGATCTAAAAACCAGCCTCCTTGATTGTTATATGCTGAATCACGATCGGCCTCTTCTCACAGTGACTGATAGTGGTAATGTCTTCTTTCTCAGAGGACCTCATACTCAAACATGTGACCTTGTGCTCAGACCGTGATAAGCAGTTACATCACAACAGCAAAACAGATAGCATGTTGGATGCCAGCTGTCTGATTCCTTTTCATGGTTTCTGTTTAGTGTAAGATAAAGATCATACCTGCATGTCTTTCTTTGCATTGTGTTCGCCATCCCAGCAAATCCCCTATGCATATATATACATACACACACACACACATATGTGTGTGTGTGTGTGTGTGTGTGTGTCTCTATATGCTTATCTAGTCCAAAAAGGACACCACCTCATATGCACAGAAAAAGCAGTAGAAGCAGTAGTGGGATTGCTGGACAAATAGTAGATCTGCTTTCAGATTTTTAATAAATCTCCATGCTGTTTTCCATGGAGGCTGTATTAATTTACATTGCACCAGCAGTGTATAAATGTTCCCTTTTCACCACATCCATGCCAATTGTTTTTTGACTTTTTAATAATGGCCATTCTTACAGGGGTAATGTAGTATCTCATTGTGGTTTTAATTTGCATTTCCTTGATGATTAGTGATGTTGAGCATTTTCTAAATATGTTCATTGGCCATTTCTATATCTTCTTTTGAGAAATGTCTATTTATGTCATTTGCCTACTTTTTGATGGGATTAATTTTTTTCTTACTGATTTGTTTGAGTCTCTTGATTCTGGATACTAGTCCTTTGTCAGATTCACAGGTTATTAATATTTTCTCCTACTCTGTGGGTTGTCTGTTTACTCTGATGATTATTTCTTTTGCTGTGCAGAAGTTTTTTAGTTTAATTAGGTCCCATTTATTTATTTTTGTTTTTGTTGCATTTGCTTTTAGGTTCTTGGTCCTGAATTTTTTGCCTAAGTCAATGTCTAGAAGAGTTTTTCTGGTGTTCTAGAATTTTTATGGTTTCAGATCTTAGGTTTAAGTCTTTAATCCATCTTGAGTTGATTTTTGTATAGGGTGACAGGTAAGGGTCCAGTTTCATTCTTCCACATGTGGCTTGCCAGTTTTCTCAGTACCATTTATTAAATAGGGTGTCCTTTCCCTAATTTATGTTTTTGTATGTTTGGTCAAAGATCAGTTAGTTGTAAGTATTTTGCTTTATTTCTGGTTCTCTATTCTGTTCCAGTGGTCTGTGTGTCTACTTGAGACCATTACCATGCTGTTTTGATAATATGTCCTTGTATAATTTGAAGTCAGGTAATATGATACCTCCAGATTTGTTCTTTTCGTTAGGATTACTTTGGCTCTTCAGGCTCTTTTTTGGTTCCTTATGAACTTTTGGATTTTTTTCCTAATTCTGTGAAAAATGTTGTTGGTATTTTGACAGGAATGAATCTATAGATGCATTGAATCTATAGATGGCTTTCGGCAGAATGATCATTTTCATGATAGTGATTCTTCCAGTCCATGAGCATGGGATGTGTTTCCATTTGTTTGTGTCATCTATGATTTTTTTTCAGCAGTGTTTTATAGTTCTCCTTATATAGATTTTTCACCCCTGTTAGGAATATTCCTAGGGATTTTTTTTTTTTTTGCAGCTATTGTAAAAGTTATTGAGTTCTTGATTTGATTTTCAGTTTGATGGTTGTTGCTATGTAGCAGTACTACTGATTTGTGTACATTGATTTTGTAACCTGAGACTTTTATTGAATTCATTTATCAAGTCTAGTAGTCTATTGGATGAGTCTTTAGGGTTTTCTAGGTATGCGATCATATCATTAGCAAACAGTGATAGCTTGATTTCCTCATTTCCAATTTATATGTCCTTTATTTCTTTCTCTTACCCGATTGCTCTGGCTAGGACTTCCAGATAAAGTTGTTACTTCTTAAAATAAGACCTTTATAGCAGGCGAGGGGCAAACTACAAATTAGTGATGATACAATTCACCGTCAATGTGAGAGAAAGAAAACCAAGTACATTTATCTTTTTAAAAAAAATAATAATATGACCAAATTGGGGGTGGGGGTGAAGAAAAGAAACTTGGAAACTTAATAAAAACACACACATTTTTAAAAGTCTAAAAATGTATGTACAATTATAGACCAAAAATTACCCCTCTTTGATTTATAAGACTGTGTCTGGTTCTTGCATTATTTTTCTTAGAAAGAAAACAAAATGATATAAGAGCATTTGTAATTCAAAAATGCTCATTAATGAATATTTTGAGTTGACACAATACTGGAAAATAGCCAGTTTTTGCTGAATTGAATTTTCTTGGAATAGGCAATACCTATAATTTTCAAAACATAAGATTTTACACAAATTAATATGAGTTGATTTTCTATTCTAAAACCGGTAAAGGAGTAAAGTCTAACGCATAACTTTTAGGCAAAGGTAGCCCACCTAGCTTTGCATTGTATGTGGCCCATAATCTAATTTCAGGAATGTCCTGATCTTAACATGGAAAATTGTAACCCAGAGAAGGCCTAACTCAGTTTTGCCTTGTTATAGCTTAGTGCTTATGCAGTGCTTTGCTGCCTTCCTGGCCAAAAGTTCTGAGAACTGATTAGTGTAGCCTGAGAAGGGTTTGTGTGAATTAAGCATGCAGTTTTCAAAATGAACTTTAAATCTTTACAGTAACTGCTGCAAGTAAGAAAAGTAGCTGATGAGTATTGTGCATTTCAAAATAAATAGACTACTCATTTTGTGTTAAGGATGCTCTTTGTGTCATATGCAGTTATAAATATGTCATTTTAAAAATACAATGTTGACCCTATTGAGAGAGACCACATTTCATTGATTAAAAACTCTTTCATAGAAAAACCAAACTAATTCAGCTTTAAGAGTGACTTAATTAGACACTATAGTGTTTGCTATTAGTTTTCACAATTTTAGTTAAGAAAATGAAATAATTCCTTGATAGAAAAAAAAAGATAAATGAGCAGGCATACATATATAGTTGAAGATAGTTCCTGATTTAAAATATTTATTTTTCCCAAGTCAGCCTTCCTAGAAAAAATTATTGTTCACAACTGCTGATAAATAATTCTTAGGTCAATGTTTTCTGTTTTAGTTTAATTTGCTTTGTTTTTTTTTTTTTAGGAAGATGGGAAATTGAAGAGTTGAAAGAAAACCAGGTACCTGGTGACAGAGGACTGGTATTAAAATCTAGAGCAAAGCATCATGCAATATCTGCTGTATTAGCAAAACCCTTCATTTTTGCTGATAAACCCTTGATAGTTCAGTAAGTGTTGCTATATTTTAGAATACTTTTTCTGAATTTTGTATTAGCTTTGGCTTCTGAATATAGCTTGTATTTTGAAAATGGATGTAAAAATCTAGATCTTCCTTTTCCGTTTCACTTAGTTAAATACACAAATGTGCATATACACACAAACATACCTGTGTCTTTAATGAAAAGCAGGTAAATGATAAAATTATACAAAGATCAACCATTCTTATGGCCTAGAACTAATATTTGTATTTATTTCAAGGAATTGTATGTGGGCTATTAAGCAGTGTATTTCCTTTGGTCTGAGTCTTGTATTGACTAAATGAGGAGTAAATAGTTTGGCTCTCTTGAAAAAATTTAAAAATTATGTGATATATACTGTAATATATACAGTTCTGCTGCCATAAACTATGTAATGCATAGTAAAAATCACCATTTTTGTTTTACTCTTAAAATTACTTCTTATCAAAATATTAAACAATATATTCAGAATAGAATCATAAATATTGCTATTAAACCAGTGATAAGATTCAAAGGCAGAAAGTTTATTTCGAAAATAAATGTTTATGAATACCAGTGTCTTTCAACCATGGACTCCTTTTAAAGGTCACATTCTTATAGATAATCCTTTCCTTCAACCTCTCCACCTCCCCATTATGCCTGGCACGGTGCCTCATGTGTATAATCCCAGCACTTTGGGAGGCCTAGGTGGGCAGATAGCTTGAGCCCAGGAGTTTAAGACCAACCTGGGCAACATGGCAAAACCCCAGCTCTACAAAAAATTTAAAAAATTAGCCAGGCATGGTGGTGCCCAACTGTAGTCCCACTACTCTGGAGGCTGAGGTGGGAGGATCACCTAAGCCCAGGAAGTCGAGGCTGCAGTGAGCCAAGGTCACACCAATGCATTGCAGCCTGGGTGACAGAATGAGATCTTGCCTCAAAAAAAAGAAAAAAAGAAAAAAAAAGGAGGACCAAGAATTGAATAGCACTCTTTCGTGTTTAAAAACAAAGGCGAGTGAATGTTTGTCTCCTCTTAATATTGATAAAATGAAATGGGGTAAGTAAAATGAAGACATTTATATTAAATGCTATAAATGCTGATTTACAACATAACTTTACTATAAAGCTGCTTTTCCCAAATTGTATACATGTTAGTGTATATGAATAAGATGAAGAATAACCTAACTTAAAAAAATACGAAGTAAAGGCCTGGCATGGTGGTTCACACCTGTAATCCCAGCACTTTGGGAGGCCAGTGTAGGTGGATCACGAGGTCAGGAGATCAAGACCATCCTGTCTAACATGGTGAAACCCCATCTCTACTAAAAATACAAAAAATTAGCCGGGCATAGTGGTGGGCGCCTGTAGTCCCAGCTACTCGGGAGGCTGAGGCAGGAGAATGGCTTGAACCCAGGAGGCAGGGCTTGCCGTGAGCCGAGATCACGCCACTACACTCCAGCCTGAGCAAATGGGCAACAGAGCAACACTGTCTCAAATAAATAAATAAATAAATAAAATTTAAATTTAAAAAAGGAAGTATGTTAGCTTATTAAAGACTGAGAAGTTCTGCACATGAAAACCTGTTTTCAGCATTTCTACTGTGTTTCCCAAACATGTTTGATCATGTAAGTTTATTCTCCCACCTAACAATAATTGCTATTTCATGGAACAATTTGAGAAATGATACTCTAAAGAAATTAAGATTACCATATACTCTGCATATGTCCTTGGTTTTCCTATGACTGGAAGTTTAGCAGCAGTCAAGCTGTATGATAAACATTTTGTTGATCCTCTAATCCATTGTGAATCATTTATACTAGGTAAAAGTTAATTTTTGAAAACTCTGAAAGTTTGCAGTGTAAGAAATGGACAAAGTGATTGAATCTAGGCATAATGGAGCAATGAAACTATGTTCACACGTATGGAGCCACTGTACAAAACGTTTTTTCCAGTTCTTACCTTTTTACAGAACGTTCAGTCCTCAGATAACCTATTATAAAGCAAAATCTTTTTAATTTTTTTCCTGAAAACATTGACCTTTAAATCATATCATGCACCATGTCTTCTACTTATAGTCTTCAAATATTTAAATTCCATGAAAAACAAAATTTTGTCAGCTATTGCTTAAAATAAAGATAAGACTTTGAGGAAAACAAACTGTCTTCTATTTAAAAAATGAAAAAGAACAAAAGAATACCTTCCTTCTGATTATCATAGAAGCATTTTGAGCATGTATTTGCCCCTCATGGGGCATAATATCCTTTAATCATCATAACAGTCCTTTAAGGTGTAAGTATGGGCCATGTCTGCATATTATATAGATGAGCAAATAGAGACATAGAGACTTAGAGCTTAAATGACTTGCCCTTACCCAAGAAGTCACTAGAGTAAATGGCAGAATCAAGAATAACTCTCAGGTCATTTTGTCTTTAAAGTACACGCTTGTAGCCACTATTGTAGATAGCTTAAGAAATAAAGCATGGTACAAAGTATAGGGGAAAATCACCCCTTTCAAATCAGAGGTACTTAAAATTTTGTTTCCTCTGTTTTTTAATACAAAATATGTACACCAATTGAGTTCAAACTGTTAAAATTTTGTATGCTATCATGTTTTACCTTTTCTGTTTTTTAATACAAAATATGTACACCAATTGAGTTCAAACTGTTAAAATTTTGTATGCTATCATGTTTTACCTTCTTGTCACTAAATTTCTTCAGAAACATTTACAACTATAGTCCTTTGTTAAAATGATCATTATTTCTGGTTGTTTCTCTAGTTTTCATTCATTTAATGAAATCATAACCTTTTTTGTTTTTACTGTTTGACAACCATTTCCTCATTGATTTCTGTCACATATAATTCATTAATTTAACCAAAAAAAAAAAATCTCTTCAGTAAGTCTATGCCTCATTGCTGTAGCAAGGCTATTTCCGTTTAAAAATTACCAAAACAAAACTTTTCTGAGAATTACACTGTGTTGTAAATTCATAAGAGACTCTCCTGTTCATTCTTTTAGCTGTTATACTAAACAGTGAAAATTTCCCATATCTCCTGGCTATTTAGGTCTGAAAGCCAGCTTATTGATTGAGATTATGAATCTCTTTGCTGGAGCTATTTAATTAAATGTACAACCTATTTAACATGGTAAGGTGTAGTGAACTCTAGGTATCTAAGATCATTAGCAATTTCTTAGAAATCTTGCTGTAGCTGTGGTTCTTATGGCCTTTGTTTTTTTAGTTTATAAAGTATAAGTATAGTGCCTACCTTGTCAGAATTTGAAATCTCCTGTTGTAGTTTTAGTCACAGTATCTTATTGTTAATTTATCAGTTTTGATGGAAAAAAAATTTAAACAAATTGATTGGTTTGTCTGCAGTTGATTGTAATCATTCTATTTTTAATATTTTAATGATGCGTCTTGTAATACAGTAGTAGAAAACTGTTTTTGCTTAGTTCCTGTAGATTGTAGATATGCTTTATATGAGCTTTCTGATAATGTAAAAAAATTTATACTTACATGAATTGAGAATAATAACATTAGATTTTAAAGAGCAATTAGTAATTTTTATTTATCAGTAGTACGGTTCTTTTTCCCTTTATTCAGATATGAAGTAAATTTTCAAGATGGTGTTGATTGTGGAGGTGCATACATTAAACTCCTAGCAGACACTGATGATTTGATTCTGGTATGATATTTTAATATTTAAGAAAACCTTATTAAAGTTAATAAGTATTTTTAAGGAACAATTGATAAAAGTGAACATTTTTATCTTCAACTGAAATTGAAAAGAACTGTAGATATCTTTTTTCAACGTGAATTTACATAGCTCTTACAATTTGCCTTCAATTTTTATATAAAGCTGTGTTACTTGAAGGCATCAATTTTATAATCTTTAAAGACATGAAAAAGCTTACCATGTCTGTAGGACAAAAACTTCGTGGTACTTATAAATTCTTTTGAAATATAGCTTAGAGTTATTTTCTTTACAGAATAAGACTCTTGTTTGTTTAGAGAAGTATAACAAAGTAAAGCAGTGAAACAAAATGGCCAAAGAACCAAATTAAAAGAGGTTAGTAACCCATAGAAAGTAACTAATTTTAAAAACTTTTCATGATGAAGTAGCTTTATACTTCTAAGAAGCTGTATTAGGAACATTGGAAGGTTGGGGATATTTCTTACAGCCTTCTCCTGTAAATGGCTGTTTCAGACTTTCTGCATGTAACAGAAATACGATAGATGAGACATCAGGGGTATGTTTTTCAGAACACATGGCTGTACATAAGCTATGAAATGTGGATGGAAGACTTTTTCATGTACTACTCATTATTATTAGGATCAAGTGAAGGAGAGACCACTGTAGTATATGTTGAAGCTCTTGTTTTAGATGAACACTTCAAGGTAGGATGACAAAAAAATCGAATGCCGAGTATTTCTATAAGCACTTTATCTGATTAATTCACTTAATTCTCAGAGAACTCTTATAAGGTAGGTATTACTATCATCTCCATATTTCAGAGGTGATGAAATGGAGGTACAGAGAGCTTTAAAAAATTGACTCATGGTGACATACAGCTAGTTTAAGTGGCAGTGATAGGATTTGAACCCCAGTATCTGACTCCATACCCCCTGCTGTTAACCACTGTGCCATGCCAAATAAAGAGAAATGCATGGCCCCCTGTCTGTTTTTATGTCTGAATAAATCTCTCTTCATCTTGTGCTCAGAGGGTCATTTTCTGATATCTTCCTAAATAATAGTAATGGGTAACAATTTTAGTCTTAAGGCCATAAATATGCTTTCCTCTAATGCCCAATTCTCTCAATAAAATATTAGTAATATAGAATTACATAGAGAATTGAAGCATATTATGATGTTGCTAGAGTATTTTCAGCTTCTTTCCTACATCTTCAGGAAGTAGTATGTACTTTAAAAAATCTATATTGAAGTAAAAATTGTCATTTTTCCACGACTTTTATTGTCACTTGTATTAAATAGCTAGCTCTTTGGTGAATTATCATTTAATATATTTTTGTAAACTCTACCCATTGGATAGAATACAGAAATTCATTAAATACTCTGTGATTCTGGACTAATGCCAACACTCATCTCTCTTTGAAGGAAAACTTTTATGATAGAACATCCTATATCATTATGTTTGGACCAGATAAATGCGGAGAAGATTATAAACTTCATTTTATCTTCAGACATAAACATCCCAAAACTGGAGTTTTTGAAGAGAAACATGCCAAACCTCCAGATGTAGACCTTAAAAAGTTCTTTACAGACAGGAAGACTCATCTTTATACCCTTGGTATACCCTTTCAATTCATTCACGTATTCAAAAATATTTGCTGACTATTGATATATTCATGGCAAGTCCTTTACGAGAAAACAGACATGCACCCCATCCTGAAGGAGCTTATCTTTTTCAGAAAATAGGACATGTATAATGACAGCATAGGTAGAAAATAAAGTGCCATATAAGAAAGAGAGATAAGGCACAGCTAAGAGTTCACAAGCAATATTACTTCCAGCTTAGTAATATTGGAACAAAGCTAGGAAAGATTATATTTGAGCTCATCTTGAAGTACAGATAGAATGTGGAAGACAGTAGGGTGAAAGGACGTTTTAGACGTTGTGACAGTGGTGCTGTAAGAACAGAAAACTAGAAAATAAAAAGAAAGAAGCCCTTAATGCCAGACTAAAAAGTTTAGACTTTATTCTGTAGGTAGTTGTGATTATTGTTATGTTCTACCTCGTGTTGGTTGTGGCATGTACTTTGAAAGGAAAAGCATTGAGCAGCCATATATTAATATACTTAATAGGAATTTGCATAGCTATGGGGGTGAGGGACATTATAAGGAGTTGTTTCTCCCATTCTCAAGTATAATGTCTGTAGAGCTCTGGTGGGCCACTATCAGAATCAGAGCATATTGGAACCTAATAGGACATTTTGAAATGGCCCTATCGGCTTCCTTTCTCACGTCTCAACTCCACCCACTATTAAAGTATTTCAGTCTTTTTCCCTAAATGCTGCAGTTGTAGAAACATTCATTTTGTCTGCTAGGGCAATGCCCATTTCATCTTCAATATCAGATGTGATATAATAAACATCTTTATGAAATAATTGAAAAATAAAACGGCATTTTGGGGAACACCAAGTAAACTGTAGAAATAATGAGAAAATATAACTAGAACAGAATAAATGAATTGTTTGTGTTATACTTACAACACTTTAAGATTGTATCAAAAAAATTAAATTTTAATTAAAATTAAAAGATTAGCTTGTATCTTGTAACTATAAAAGAGTGAAGCTGACTCGTTATGAGTCCCAGAGCAGAGCTATTTGGTATTATTTTTTATTTGAGAAGTAATGGAGCATTTTGTTGTAAAAAATGCAGTTTAAAACAAAATTTTATCTTTATTTAGGAAATATATCTGGTGATTTTAGAATATTTTGGTTTACTACATTGGTTATTCCTCTATTTCTGGTTGGGAAAAAAGCTTTACCCATGGAGTTAAGGGTAGTTACATTATTTAGAAGATTATTTTTAAAGTGTACATCAAAATGATAACTATATTTAAATTTGTCCTTAGTGATGAATCCAGATGATACATTTGAGGTGTTAGTTGATCAAACAGTTGTAAATAAAGGAAGCCTCCTAGAGGATGTGGTTCCTCCTATCAACCCTCCCAAAGAAATTGAAGATCCCAGTGATGAAAAACCTGAAGAATGGGATGAAAGAGCAAAAATTCCTGATCCTTCTGCCGTCAAACCAGAAGACTGGTAAGCAAATAATTCAGTAGCAAAGCACTATTCGGCATAACTAGGTAACAAAACAACATGTAAGTGAAGTTTACAACCAATGAAGTTTATTGTTTTAAACATCAGAACTACTTATGTTTAGCATTTTGGGTGAAATATATTCTAAAATAGATTTTACACTTCCCTCCCTGTTAATATTTTTTTATTTCTATTGATAATGATGTTGCATTTTTGAATATATGTTTATTTTTTATGTTTTCATTGCTGTGGATAAAAAATTTCATAAATCCAAAATACCAGTGCTTTAATTTTCAGTCCTAGTTTGATCTTTATTGTACGTATGTGAGAGGCCGAGGTGGGCAGATCACCTGAGGTCAGGAGTTCGAAACCAGCTTGACCAACATGGCAAAACCCCGTCTCTACTAAAAATACAAAAATTAGCTGGGCATGGTGGCGGGTGCTTGTAATCCCA
>NW_012117378.1:695631-695970 GCF_000951035.1 Colobus angolensis palliatus | reverse complement strand
TCATTTGGAAAATCATGAAGTGGCCTCTTGTTTAAAATATCTATCTTTCTGTAATGATGAAAACTATATTAGTAGTTCAGTACTTTATGTTTACATACTTTAGAATTTGCTAAGGGTTTTGTTTTTGTTTTTGTTTTTGTTTGAGAGGGAGTCTTGCTCTGTCACCCAGGCTGGAGTGCAATGGCGCAATCTCGGTTCACTGCAGCCTCTGCCTCTGGGTTCAAGCAATTCTCCTGCCTCAGCCTCTTGAGTAGCTGGGATTACAGGCGTGCACCACCACACCCGGCTAATTTTTGTATTTTTAGTAGAGACGGGGTTTCACCATGTTAGTCAGGCTGG
>NW_012117378.1:692440-694106 GCF_000951035.1 Colobus angolensis palliatus | reverse complement strand
TTGTTTGTATTAATAATAGTAAAATTTTAGAAACACTAAATGTCCTCCAAGAGGAGATAAGCTAAATAAATTATGGTATATCCTCAAGTAGAAAACTATGCAGCTGTTAAGAATGAAGCCATATCTATATGCTCCAGCCAGGCATGAGCATGGTGGCTCTCTCTACTAAAAATACAAAAACTTAGCCGGGCATGGTGGCAAGTGCCTGTAATCCCAGCTACTCTGGAGGCTGAGGCAGGAAAATTGCTTGAACCCAGAAGGCAGAGGTTGCAGCGAGCCGAGGTCGCACTATTGCAATCCAGCCTGGGCAACAAGAGCGAGGCTCCATCTCAAGCGAAAAAACAATAATAATAATGGAGCTCCTAGAACAGTCTTGACACATAGTAAGCATGCAATATATATTTGATGAATGAGTTTTTAAGTAACAAAAGCAAGGTCTAATATATTATGTATAGAATGCTATCATTTGTATTAAAAAAAGAATGTATACATGTGTGCATGTATGCATAGAGCACAACGGGGAATATGTACCAAAAATTGGCAAGTTAGCAGAAGATTTAGGTAGCTGGTAGATGAGGACAAATAACAGGCACAAACAAAAGGGAGGGAAATAATTTTTATGTGGTACCTTCTGAGTGTTGTATGCATTTTTAAACTTTTTGAATAATTAGTAATTAATATAAAACATTGTATTTACAGGGATGAAAGTGAACCTGCCCAAATAGAAGATTCAAGCGCTGTTAAACCTGCTGGCTGGCTTGATGATGAACCAAAATTTATCCGTGATCCTAATGCTGAAAAACCTGATGACTGGTAAGCACTTTTCATCTTCAAATGTCGATTTTAAATGTTTCTTACATGTATTTTTGTTACTAGTTTATATGACTGATCTGAGACTTGAGGTTACTGTATTTGCTTTAATATCCTAAGGAATGAAGACATGGATGGAGAATGGGAGGCACCTCAGATTCTTAATCCAGCATGTCGGATTGGGTGTGGTGAGTGGAAACCTCCCATGATAGATAACCCAAAATACAAAGGAGTATGGAGACCTCCACTGGTCGATAATCCTAACTACCAGGTAACAACCGCTTGTTCCAATTCTTTAGTGAAGTTAAAAAGGTTGTGATCTTTTCCGTTTAAATATCTAATTATCTATGTTAACTTTTGGAAGTTTCATTTTTAAGATGTCAGAGAAAATAGACCCCAACTAATTTATATTTTAAAAGTAGAGCATCAATTATTTAATTTTCTGGGGAAATAAATCACTTCATACTATATTCTTCCTGAATTATCAGTTGATGTTCACTTTGAAATGAAGTTCTGTTTTAGAAGTAAATATAAGAAGTAAATTCTGATCAAATAGACACACATTGTACATTTTAGTAATTAATGCCTGTGCTTAATTAATGTACTTATTCTTTAGTATTATTAAAATTCTGATTTTTGGCCGGGCACGGTGGCTCACGCCTGTAATCCCAGCACTTTGGGAGTCTGAGGCGGGCGGATCACGAGGTCAGGAGATGGAGACCACCCTGGCCAACGTGGTGAAACCCCGTCTCCACTAAAAATACAAAAAATTAGCTGGGCATGGTGGTGCACACCTGTAGTCCCAGCTACTCAGGAGGCTAAGGCAGGGGAATCTTTTGAACCCTGGAGGTGGAGA
>NW_012117378.1:661860-692390 GCF_000951035.1 Colobus angolensis palliatus | reverse complement strand
AATACAAAAAATTTGCCGGGCGTGGTGGCGGGCGCCTGTAGTCCCAGCTACTCGGGAGGCTGAGGCAGGAGAATGATATGAACCCAGGAGGCAGAGCTTGCAGTGAGCCAAGATCGCGCCACTGCACTCCAGCCTGGGTGACAGAGCGAGACTCCGAAAGAAAAAGAAAAAAAAAAAACCCTGGTGCGATCTTGGCTCACTGCAACCTCTGCCTCCCGGGCTCAAGCGATTCTCCTGCTTCAGCCTCCCAAGTAGCTGAGATTACAGGTGCGCCCCAGCACACCTGGCTAATTTTTGTATTTTTAGTGGAGACGGGGTTTCACCATGTTGGCCAGGCTGGTCTCAAACTGCTGACCTCGTGATCTGCCCACCTCGGCATCCCAAAGTGCTCGGGTTAGAGAAGTAAGCCACCGAGCCGGGCCCTGATTTTTTTCTGATATCAATCAGACATCTTTTGAGTGTACCTAGCTTTTTATATTAAAAGTTTCTATGTTATCCACTTAACCCTCTAGTTTTATCTTTGTAATTATTTATGGACACGTTCTAACATTATATATATGCAGTTTCATATTCTAATTACTCACTGTAGTTTTTATTAAAAGCATTTAACACAAAATATTTCTTTTGGTAAATATTGTTTAATGTCTGTCTCTTTTATTCTACTTTAAACTCCCTAATACAAGAACCATGTATGTCTCCATCATCTGGCATAGTGCCTGGTCCAGAATACATACATGTGATGGCGGAGTGACTCAATGAGCAATGATATTGTTGAATGTATTTGATTTAATTGACAGTTTAATCATTTAAGATCTAATGGAAGTTTTATGTTGAGTAGTTGTGCTGAGATTCAACCATACCTGATTAATGATATCTGTCATGTGTATATGTTAAATGGAGTAACTCCATTTTTGCTATACAATAATCTTTCTGATTTGGACAACTTGAGTAACATTTTGCAATGAATAACTTTACTAAATCTAAAAATTTGTCTAAAATAGACAAATTGTGAAATTTATTCACGTTTCTGTTTATGTTGGATTTTCCCTTTCCCTTTTTTTGCAGAATTTAAAATCATTATCCCTCATAGGAAATATTGTGTACACAGCAAAAAGAAACAAGATTTTATTTCCAGTATATTACTAATGAATTAATATCAGTTAAAGTTTTCTTTTTTCCAGTTAGCATTGTGAATTTCATTCAACAGCAGCTATTTATTAAGTAGCATTTATAATGAAGTTATTTTATTTGAAAATGTCTTCAATTACTTTTTCTTCCAGGGAATCTGGAGTCCTCGAAAAATTCCTAATCCAGATTATTTCGAAGATGATCATCCATTTCTTCTGACTTCTTTTAGTGCTCTTGGTTTAGAGCTTTGGTCTATGACCTCTGATATCTACTTTGATAATTTTATTATCTGTTCGGAAAAGGAAGTAGCAGATCACTGGGCTGCAGATGGTTGGAGATGGAAAATAATGATAGCAAACGCTAATGAGGTATGGTGTTGACCAATAGCAGTAGTGATATAACTATGAATAATGATAACAAGATTTGGTCTCAGGCCGGGCGCGGTGGCTCAAGCCTGTAATCCCAGCACTTTGGGAGGCCGACACGGGCGGATCACCAGGTCAGGAGATCGAGACCATCCTGGCTAACACGGTGAAACCCCGTCTCTACTAAAAAATACAAAAAACTAGCCAGGCGAGGTGGCCGGCGCCTGTAGTCCCAGCTACTCGGGGGGCTGAGGCAGGAGAATGGCGTGAACCCGAAAGGCGGAGCTTGCAGTGAGCTGAGATCCGGCCACCGCACTCCAGTTTGGGCGACAGAGACTCCGTCAAAAAAAAAAAAAAAAAAAGAAAGATTTGGTCTTGGTTGTAGGTTATTCAAATGGCTCTTTTAAAGGCAAATAAATGTGCAATAATTACTAAATGCCAAGGAAATGTGTTTGAATAAGTTTATGCAGACAAAATATTTTGCTTTTTATGTTACTTCATTATGAACTACATATGCATATGTAAGTCCCCATTTTATTCATTGAATTATAATATCTCTAATGGGATTTAATGCTTATTTACTGTTTATAGAAGAAGGCTACTTAATATCTTTGTCATCTTGCCAATTCAAGACCTAAGTGATAATGATAATCTAAATATTACTGTTTATTTATTTTAACTATTTTTTACTTAGAGGAATGTACAAAGAATTTATATTTTAACATTATTAAATTCTGTTCCAGTTCTTTCCCAAAATCTTTAACACTGTTTAGAAAAGGTTAAGCTAAATAATTTCAACACAATGCATCTTAGAAAATGTATCTTTAAATTCAGTTGCTATAAAGAAAAATTCTTACCTTACATTTGGTTCCTTGGGTCACCAGTGAAAAACCATCAAAAGAGTAGGTAAAGAGGGATTCTCGTTTTGAACCTCTTGTACCTAAAACATTTCATTTTTTAAATTTTATTTTAATAAGAGAAATAATATCCTTATTGAAGGTCTTGTATGTGACATGTGTTTATATAAAAAAGAAAACAATTCTGAGGTATGATTTTAATAAGTTCTTTAAAAGTACAGAATGAATGATCAGAGTACAGAATGAATGATCACTTCAAATAAACCAGGTAATACATCCATAAAAGGTAGTTCTATTCTGAAATTTACCAAAAAGGAAAATTACCATTTTTCTTGCCAGTATGTTAGAAGTTTCCACTTTTGTCATATCTTCTGCTATCAAGTCTCACTCAGTGATGCATGCTAATAATTAAATTAGACTTTACAAAGTATAAGGTGGGAAAATGAAACTTCTTTTACTTACAAGTTCATCACTCCTTAATGTAAAATGCCTGAGCAAATAAGTTTTTTGTATCTTGTGTTACCCAGTAAAGGTTTGTAAAATTTGAATTGCATTTTTGTGCTTATCTCATCTATAGCCTGGTGTATTAAAACAGTTAATGGCAGCTGTGGAAGGGCACCCATGGCTTTGGTTGATTTATCTCATAACAGCAGGAGTGCCAATAGCATTAATTACTTCATTTTGTTGGCCAAGAAAAGTAAAGGTAAAGAAAATTGATTTCCTTCAACATTTTTCCCCAAATTTCTTATTGTTTAGGAGTTCTATAAATTGAGCAAGTGATTCTTAAAAGTAATGAACTAAATGTCTCATAAGTTTTACTTTCATTATGTATGTTATCAATTATTGCAAAAAAAAAAAACTTTTTCAAAATAGCACTCTGCCTTTAGTAAAAATATGTTAACTACCACAGAAGAAATACAAAGATACAGAGTATAAAAAAACCGACACATGTATACCACAAACAAAAGGAGTACTAGAGCAAGAAGGAAAGGAAGAGAAAGCAGCCCTGGAAAAACCGATGGACCTGGAAGTGGAAAAAAAGCAAAGTGATGGTGAAATGCTTGAAAAAGGTAAGACAATAAGAGTGATTTATAATGGAGACCCTGGGTAAAGCTCATCAAACAGTATATTGCCTTGAAATAACTAGGTGTTACACTTGTTTATCATCAAGTTTATACATCTGAATCTCCCAAGAATATGTGACTATGGCAAGAAGGAGTAATAGTCAGTCAACTGAGCAGTCACCCTGTTTATAGTTTTTGTGTTCTAGGAAGAAGGAGATTTAAATAGTGTTCAGTTGCTTCAGAGCCTAGCAGTTATGAATCCCATAGGCCATAGCTTTTTGCAAGGATGTTTCTTGGCTCTGGGAGTGTAGAAGATGAATGGAGCGTGATAGAGGGTATATATAATGGCCTCTATAGAAAAGAAATAGATATAAAGCAAGGGATTGCAGCAACAAAATCAACACCAAGTCTTCCAACGGCTATTGTTAATCAGATGCTTATCATATAGAATAAATAATTTAATTAATTTTCTGAAAGGATTGCTGAACCTATATCCCCTTCCCATCCTATATTAAACTCTTGAAGATGTTAGAACTGAAGTCACCATTTGGTGGCTCTCCACTGAGACCTCCTTACCTGAGGTAAAAATAAAACTATTGATTTGCCCAGTGTCCCAAGTCAGATGTCTTGAAGCACAATGTTTAACTCACTTGACAAAACAGTTGACTTAAAAACACATGTGTGTCTATTTTTTTAAGAGAGAGTGTATATATATACACACATGTACATGTATAAATGCATGTACATTTATACATGTATGTAGTAGGATCGGTATCTAAAACAACAAATACTTCAGGTTGTAAGTTTTTAGCCTTATTTTTGTAACTTCTTAGTGCTTAGTATATTGATGTCTGGATCAACCTTATTTAGAGGACATTTAAGTACCAGAAGGGCCTGCTTGTATAAAGGTACTTTCACCTATACATGTAGTCCCACACTGGAACTACATGGCAGAAGTAGAGCTGATTTTTCAACTTCCCTTTCCCCAAAGCCCATTCTTGGTGGGGTAGGAGTTTTTACTTTATATAGCTCCTAGGACATGCTTAATATCTTTTGGTTAACAATGATGACAAAGGTTGGAGGTTCTGCTAAATGGAATCCTAAGGAAGGTCAATAACTGAAAAAATGCCTGATAATGTCCACAGAGAACAAATGTAAGTAAATAACATATTGAAGATTAAAAGATCACCAAAAATTAAAGGAAGTATTTCCCGAGACAGGAACACAGGAAAGATGATTATTTTTTGGTTTTCATATTACATACAGACTGAATGCTTAAGAAGTTTTTTAAACTTGTCCCCCAACTCAAATATGATGATTCATTTATAAAATATGACAATATAATTAGTATTTATAATTTTTAAAATTTTGAATGGAAGAAGTTGCTTCTAAATCTTGGAATAAATCTTGGAATTTAAATAAATCCCCTTTATTGTACTTAATACTTTTCAGTAGCAAAATTCTAATTTATTGAGTCTTTGCTTTTAATAAAATCTGTATTCTAGAAGAGGAAAGGGAACCTGAGGAAAAGAGTAAAGAAGAAATCGAAATCATAGAAGGGCAAGAAGAATGTAATAAATCAAATAAGTCTGGATCAGAGGATGAGGTAACAGAAAATAAACTGGTTTCTATGTATAGTTGTTATCCATAAAAAGTTCTTTCAATAAAAGCACCAATCTGGTTTATGAAATAATTTTTGCCATATTTCTCTCAGCTTTTCTAAGAGCCTCTATATTGTTTTTAAAACATATCCATAAGGAAGGAAAGACAAATTCTATAATTTATATTGTCTCAATGCCTAGTAAAACAGTACAGAGCAAGCCTGTGACTTACAAAATATGAAGATAGAATACGTGTATCCAAAATTATGACTTTCTCATTGAAATTCTATTGAAAAGCATAATAAACACATTGTTTGAATATTTAAAAGATAATTGTCATTATTATAATTTTTATAGCTGTTGTAAAACATCCTTAATGTTTCAATATTTTACTCTCATGTTTTGAAATATTCATTCACTGGGTAGTTGAGTACTATCTGCCTGATAGGGTATTTTTCTCAAATCTTTAATGAATTTCCCCCACCCCCATCAGTCTACCCCGTTTTGTGTCCTGATATAAAATGGAACTTTGCATAATGCTTTTTTTTTTTTTGTAAGTTATTATGGAATGAGAAATCCAGAGTATAATTAGAGCCAGAGCTTTCTTTTTTCTTTTTCTTTTTTTTAACCCAGCATAAACCAAAAGCCAGTTTTCTCTGGCCCTTAAAGAGCTGCATAGCCTTACCCCACAGAGTCACCATGCTAACATACTACATTCCAACTACGTAGGTAGGATAAAAGTACAGTTCTGCCTGCTGTTGCATGTGATTAAATTTTGTATTTTATCTATTTGAAGAAATCCTCCAAATAAATTTGCAGTTATTGTTAAGTCTTTCCTAATGTTCAATCAGTACACATACTGGCTGCTGGTCTTCCTGCCCTCTGAGTTTTTATAGGGACTTTGGGGACCATTATCTAGTATGAATATCCATATTTAGGGAGATCTAGGTGAAGACAGTTTCTTCCAGAGCCAAGGTTTAAATAATCATTGTTTCTGCTGTGACTTTCTTAAAATAATACCTGCAGTCATTTACTTGAATATGTACTCTATTTACATTTATGTTACAAAACACTTTGTGTACCTTCAAAAATATCTTAATTCCATCTTTCAGTCTGTCTTTTTATGTGCATGTCTCAGTGAGCTAGAATACATTGATTTTTGTATAGCCTTGAGAAATAACTATAACTTTACTTCATATAATACCTTCATAATAGCACTTGATTGATAGCACATATATTTTAGAGAATAATAAATATATTATTTACTACTATCTACTAGTTACTTGTTATACTAAAAGAAACCTTTTCATAATTATTTTTTCTAGATGAAAGAAGCAGATGAGAGCACAGGATCTGGAGATGGGCCAATGAAGTCAGTACGCAAAAGAAGAGTACGAAAGGACTAAACTAGATTCAAGTATTTTTAATTCCTGAGAGGGATGTTTGGCATTCTAAAATCAGCATGCCAGACTTGAACTTTAATCAATCTATGCACATCCTGTTTCTAATATCTAGCAACATTTTTCTTTCAGACATTTATTTTAGTCCTTCATTTCAGAGGGAAAAAAAAGCATCTTTGAAGTTACCTGGTCTTTGAATTTAGAATAAAAGTGGCACATTACATATCGGATCTAAGAGATTAATACCATTAGAAGTTACACAGTTTTAGTTGTTTGGAGATAGTTTTGGTTTGTACAGAACAAAATAATATGTAGCAGCTTCATTGCTATTAGAAAAAATCAGTTATTGGAATTTCCACTTAAACGGCTATACAACAATATAACTGGTAGTTCTATAATAAAAATGAGCATGTGTTCTGTTGTATAGAGCTAAATGCAATAAAGTTTCTGTATGGTTGTTTGATTCTATCAACAATTGAAAGTGTTGTATATGACCCACATTTACCTAGTTTGTGTCAAATTATAGTTATGGTCAGTTGTTCGCTTAAATTATAGATTCCTTTAAAGAGGTGCTTTGTTCACAAAATCACTGGATTATATTGTAGCATATTTTACATTTGAATACAAAGATAATGGGTTTTATCAAAACAAAATGATGTACAGATTTTTTTTCAAGTTTTTATAGTTGCTTTATGCCAGAGTGGTTTAGCCCATTCACAAAATTTCTTATGCATACATTGCTATTGAAAATAAAATTTAAATATTTTTTCATCCTTAATACCCTATTTAACAGGTTATTGTTGGGGAGGCTTTATATTATTTTCCTTATTACTAAGAGATTCTAATGGCTGATTTCGATTCATCATGCTTTTATATATTTTTTTTCTTGTTTCCAGTGGGGTTGGAATGCTTTTGTATTTTTATCTTTTTTCTTTTTTCCTGACAAGTTTCAGTCTATTTTAAGTCTGTCATCTCATCTATGAATAGCTTCAAAGCTGCCACTGAGGTGGATAGGAGCAACTATTATTATTGCTCTTCTTTTTAAATCAGTTGCCATGTCACTGGACTATATTAAAATGGAGCTGTGTTGTTCCATTTAAAATATTTTGTTTATGAAATTCTTATGTCTGGGTAACAGGTTTAGACTCTGGAAGAGGATCTAAATCTTTGAGACCACAGAACTACTTGAATACTAACTACCTAGAGAACTTTCCACACGTTAGGTAGGATTTTGGATTTCTTCACAGACGTACACATACCCCATCTTTGGGCAAGCCCTAAACTATTATAGGTTCCCAGACAACTCCTTCCCCAGTAGGTAAATTTAGAACTTATGAATAAGGAAAATAAGTCTCTAGCTTCTGCTTTTACTGAAGGAAGCCAAACATAGCCACTAATACTATTCACTCCTTACTTCAAAGAGTGAATTGAGAAAGAAAATAAGTTATTTACTCCATTGTTATACTCTGAAGTTCTATAAATTGGTGGTAGAAAATCTTAATACATAGTATTTAGCCATACTTTGTATTTATTTAATATGAACTGAACACATCTTGCAAGCATTCTCCCTCTCTAGCTCACCTTGCATTTGGAGTGTAATAACCCTAGATGAGAATATTTCTGAAGGTAAAGCACTACTTCGGGAGATAACTTCTTTTTTAATTTAATGAAAACCTTCTTGCCTGGGAAGATTCTTGCATGTGAACATTTTTCTCTAAAGACTGTTTAAAGCTTGGTTTTTTTTGTTTTGTTTTGTTTACTTTCTTGGTTGCAGATTCATTTGTTTGGTTAAACTCCATGAGCTTGCAGTGGTAAAATTTGAGCAACTGAATTTGCCAAATCACTGCTAATTCTTGTGCACATACTCCTTTGTGGATGTACCGTAACTGACAGGTTTAACAAAACTAAAACTCTAATGTATAACCTGTACTATATCCATGCAGTAGATAGTCTTTCTTAATAATCAAATGGCTTTTTCCTTTTATTCCCTAATCTGACTTTATTGTTCAAAATGACTCAAAATACATCTTATCCATAAAGGAGAGAAATAATGTATTTTGCTTTTCTTTATTTTAGTTTGCCTTTTCAGAGGCGTTTTAACTTGATCAGTGTAAAGTAACGTCCCTTTTCTTGAATATTTTTTACTGATGGTCTTGCTTCCATTAATCATTTCTCCAGGAAAACATCATGTTTCTAGAATTAGTCTTTTTGAGGTATCAGACCACATTTGGAGGAGAAACGTGATGGAACTGCTTACATGTTAAAATGAACCACTAGAAATGAATTTAATGTATTTTAAAATTTCAGAATTCTAGTCCCTAAATGGTTTTGTATTCAGTAGAAACTATTCAGAATAGTTAAAACATAAATACATTACACTGTAGGCATCTGTGAACAATGTTTTGTTCTCTTTTCAATTGTGGCTATATGTTCTAACTTTAGCAGGATTTAAAGATTATAAGATGGCTAAAGTAAGATAATTAAATCTTTTATATGTGATCTATTAAAACATAAAAGAATTTCTGCATACATTTCAATAATTTCTTCCCCCTCAAAAGTATGTAACTCCCATGTATTTCCATAGTATGAGAGCTGAGTTTTGGAAATAAGATTATGCCTTAATCTGAAAGGTCAGATATGAGGCAAATTGATGGGAAAGATAATGCATGGAAAAGTAGGGTAGTTTTAGAGAAGATGGGCAACATGACAACTGGAAAAATGGGCTTTTACCACCCAACATAGTTATCACATATTTTGTGTTTGTTAAATGAATACTTTTTTGGTAAAATTTGGGGGTATTTCCAAGTTTTAATAGCACTTGATAAGCCATCTATAACGTATGCATTTTAAAACAAGATACATTATAAAATTGATTACAATAAATGTACAACTTCAGCTTCTGTTGTCTCTCAACCCACCCTTTCATAGGTCCAAAGGCCAACAGCCAACATAAGGTCCTTGTTATAGCAAATGTGCCTTTTTTTGTTGTTTTTGTTTTTTGAGGAGACAGAGTCTTACTCTGTCGCTCAGGCTAGAGTGCAGTGGTACCATAACTCACTGCAGTTTTGAACTCCTGGGCTCAAACAACCTTCCCACTTCAGTCTCCCGAGTAGCTGGGACTACAGGCAAGTACCGCCATGCCTGGCTAATTAAAACAAAATTTTTTTTTTTGGAGAGACACAGTCTCACTATGTTGTTCAGGCTGGTCTCAAGATCTTAGGCTCAAGGAATCCCCTTGCTTTGGTGTCCCAAAGAGCTGGGAATACAGGTGTGAGCCACCACACCTAGCCTTGTAAATTTGTCTTTTAAATACCATTAATCTCTGATTTCAGTGAAATGAACTGCAGCTAGTTTTCTGATAAGAGTAAGAAAGAATTAAGTCTCTTCCAATTCTTAACCTTTCCTATCTTCACATTATCTGTTCTTTCATGATTTACAAATGCTCTTAACAACTAATCTCTGGTATCCACTGGTAATAATTTTGGTTACATGCACATTGAAGAATCTGATGACAGCCACCACAGAGTGTTCAGGGAAAAACAAAATTTTTATTGGGCAAAGTAAAGAATGGCTTTACATTCTAAAGTTAAGATCAATTTTGCTTTTCTTTGGACCATAAAATTAATTTTAGATTTTATAATTCAACTATTATTTTTCTTTTACAAAAGGGACTAGATCACAGGGAATAGGGACAGGAATAGAGATGCGATATTAACTGGTTGGAACTAAATGCATACATGATTTTGGTTACTTTTCTACAAAAGGTTTTGTTGCTACAATTCCATAACCAGAAATCTCTGAAAAGTGAAAGGTTTTTCCTAGCATTTTGGTAACAAAACTCACCTAGTAGCTGAGCCTGACTTTCCCAGCGAGATTTTATATATATATATAGTCTTTCTTTATCCTACTTTAATACTCATTTTGCTGCAGAAATGTTAATATACTTAATTATACGTGTTGTGCCAAACCATATTGGTGTCTGAGTCACAATATTTTATAAAATCTGAAAAACTCCAAATTCTAAAACATCGGGCCCTACAAGTTTCAGACGAGGAACTGTGATTTGTAGTAACCTGCTGTGAGTCCAAAGGGAATATAAAGAGAACACATTTTGCATAGAATGGCAGTGTCAATATTGGGGAAATTCCTCCTGGGAAACAGTGGGGAAAATGGGTGTCTTGAACTATTTGGGATGCTATAATAAAATATAGACTGGGTGGCTTATAAACAACAAATTTATTTCTCAGTTTTGGAGGCTGGAAGTCTGAGATCAGCGTTGAGGGCCCTCTCCCAGGATGCAGACTGCTGTCTTCTATGTGGCAGAAAGAGAACTCTCTGAGGTCTCTTTGCACAAGGACACAATCCCATTCACGAGGGCTTCACCCTCATTACCTAATTATCTCCCAAAGGCCCCACTTCCTAATCACCTTGGGGTTAGGATTTCAGCCTAAGAATTTTGGGAGGACACATTCAGTCCATAACAAGGAGTATGCTGATTTTTCCCTACCAAATATTATTCTACCAGCATGTAAGCTAGGAAGTACTAAAGAAAAAACCATTCTGACACTTGTTAAAGCAGTAAAGAAGACTACTCAGGACTGTATGTGTTAAGACCATCATCCAATAAGGGAAAGAAACCGGGCCCAACTAACACAGCAAATACAGCTGAGGATTTATAGTCAATGAGCAGTGATGAGGTCAGTGTATGGAAAATTACTAAGTGGAGACATCAAGAGCAGGATGATTCTTGCCAGAGACAGGCCAGGTTGATGATCATATTACTGAGGATGGGATTCTCGCTAAACTGATTTAGCAGGATTTCTGCTAAAACTGGACTAGTGAAGAGGGCTCAAAGGAGCCTGTCTAAAATTTGATCGAGTCTTTTCCAGAAGCTGGATACAGTCCCTGTGCACACTGTGTACCACTTATATTTCTAATGAAGAAATTATCCTGAAGTATTGCATAGCAAAAACTAAGTATATAGCATTAGCTTACCATTAACATGACAAGCAGTGGGGATATATTTTGACGCCTACTAAGCTGATAGCTCTAGTTGGAAAAAGACAGAATGTTAAATGAATTGGCTATTCCTTGCTTTCAGCAAGGTATCAAAAAATTTTGACATTTTCAAGCAGAGATGGAAGGGAATAGACCAAATTCGGATACAAGGAACCTCACAAAATTAAGCCAATTGTTTCTGAAGTCTGAATAGCAGCAAAGGTTCAAAATTATTTTTGACGTGTGGGAGATTGGGGGAAAGCCCATGAAGACTTCTCTACCAATTGTTAAGCCAGAGGAACCCAGCCTTGCAGTGATGATCTGCATGTAACATTCCCAGTGCAATCTTATTTTCAGTTGATCTCAAGATAGCCTCCATTAAAGAAAGGCAAAAATAATACATACTTTGAGAATTTGGTCAAAAGCTTGGTTGTGGTTCTGTGGTGTATGGAATCAGAAGCATATTGATAAAAATGCTTGAGTTTTTAAGAGACTCATATTCCCAAGAAACATGAGCTTGGCCTTAAAATGCACACCAAGTTGACACCAGCAGGAAGTGGACTGTCTTCACAATTCCCAGGGAGTGAACACCCAACCTCTACTTCTGAAATAGCCATAGAAAATGGATAGGGAGTAAATTTCCAGAGGGGAAACCATGGAGTTCAACGAACAAGGGAGTCCCCTGCCAGAGATCAGAATCATAGTCGAATCAAGGAACTGCTCCACTACTAGGGACAAAATCTTCATACATCTCCCAGGAGCATTCCACAATTTTTGCATGTTTCCCTTTATTCCATTTTCCAAATTGAGACTTTTTATTTGGCCATCCTGTCCCCACTACATTATAAATGGGCAGCAGCAAGGGTGAGAGCAAATAATTTGTCTATCAGTTTAGAGATTGTCAGACTGTTAGAAGCCACATCTAAAGGGATGGACTTTATTAATAGAGATTGTGAGCTGAATCACTAGCTGGATGAAGAGGGATTACTCTCTATGTAATGGAAGATACTTAGTAGCACAAGAAGAGCTGTGGCTGAGGCTGCTAGTGGCCACCAAAATCTTGTATTTATAGCTGGAATATGGCTTCCCAGCCATGGACTACGTTTCTCAGCTCCTCTTGTATCTAGATGTAACTAAGTCTCCATACCACTGGAATATAAGAAGATATATGAACCATTTCCAGGCACAGCCCATAAAACCTTGCATATGTATACTTCCATGCTCTTTTCCTGAAAATTAGATGGGTAACCACTAGAGTGACTTGAAAGCCATGATTTAAAATGGCAGCACCATCCTCAGCCAAAGTCCCTGAGTGAACAAGGGCTGCTAGCCTGCAATGCTGACCTTGGAACCACTGGTTGGGAGAGAAACTTCTGTATTTATATTCTTTATCACTGGGTCTCTTGCCAAAGTAGCTTAGCCTACCCTAAAAAATACAACTTCCTTTTTCCCTGGAGATCTTGGATCCTTTGAGTGCTTTGCTTTTGTTCTCTAAATTAATGTTTAATAGTCTATGATATTTATATTGATAACCAGTTACAGTTTTATTAATAAAAATGTTATTCCCCTAAATAATCAGTAACTGGGTACTTAAATAAGATACACTATTCTGTGGCATTGAACAACCCTGGATACACCACTAAACCTAAATACCCCATTTACTTAGGCAACTATATCAAAACACACACAACCTCTGAAATAGCTTTTTATTAAACAGCAAAGCAGAACTGCAACACAATTTAAATGTCTGTAAATTAGGTCACAAAAGGGATGCAAAATGTTTGCAGTTTCACTATTATATATTCATACAGCTAAAGTCATTCATCAACTCTTACACCAATACATAAGATTATTCCATGATTAAAAGTAGCCCAAATCTAATAACCATAAGCTATATTAGTGGATCTCTTTTCATATTATAAGATTTTAGCATTATTTCCAATATTGATTTCCTTACCAAATGGAATCTACAAGCTAAATTTTTAAAAATTGTTAAAGGATGACTAAAACTCTTCAAACCCAGTAGCAGGGTTTACAGAAAATTCTAGAACAAGTGAGATAAAATACTGAGCAAGATAATAAGTATACATGTAAAACTCTCCCATTTTATTCACTATTCTAATACTAATACACTGTTACGGAATTTTGCAAAAGTTGCCCTGCTGGGTACGAATCAACTTAGAGACCAAACTCTTTGTAACTGTTCTCATCCAGATGTGGCTTACATAAGGGTAGTCAAACTTAATCCACTTTCATATATATTTCCCAAAAGATCTACTCTGTACCAGAGAAAACACAAATCTGGAGTGAAAATATTTGAAGTTGGTTACTACTGTTTACCAAGTACTTTTCCACCCTATTTCCATTTTTCCTCAAAATTTTCTATTTTAAACATACACATGACCAGAAATTATATATTTTCAGATAATACAAAATGAGTTATTTTGTGCAAAAAGAAGTTAACAACAAATATTCTCAAGTTAATTCAGTTTCAAAGAAAAACCTTCATTTTTAGCCTCCATCTATTTCCAATTAATTAAAGAGACACTAGCATTCCTATCTTAATACTAAATACACAAATGACAAACCCTAGCTGAGACAGTATCTTATTTTGGTTAAGTTTCAACAATTAAAATACAGGTTACTCTCAGAGATGATTAACTATTAAAATTACTTTTACAAATGTGACACCAATTTTTTTCCTTAAGGGAAGGGAAATAGGAAGGAAGAGGCAAATGGAAAAGAGGCACAAGATGGTGGACAGGTACATAAAGCTGTGCATTTAGTACATGATTTTGGTCACTTTTTCACAACATGGTGGTTATTTTCTTGTATATCTTACTAATCCTATAATAAAAGACAGTGCTAAACCTACAAATTCGATAAAACATTCATCTTTAAGTTTCATAAATATATGCAATTCTAATTATAAAGTCTCTACAATACATTTGCACGTTTTCATAGACTAACATAATACACAAACTTATGGAAGCCTCCTGTTATTGTGTTATTTTTGTCTACATCTGACATTTTCTTCATAAATATTCAATGAAGCCACAAAGGTACTGTAACTTTTGGAATCTATCCAAGTTTTAAAGAAAAAATGATCAGCAGCAATTCCATAAAACAGAAGGGTATCAATCCCTTACTTTCTTTTGCTTTTTGTGTCAGTTGTTTGAAAAACACTAGAAGCTGACATGAGGTTTTCTATATATTGTCCAAGAACTTGGTTTTCTGATTTTAGCTTCAGATTTTCTTCCTTAACTGCATCTACTCTTGCGGAGAGATCTTTATAAAAAATAAAAATGCCCATTATCAATATAACAATGACAATGATTCCATATTACAAAATTCTTAGGACTCATTCTTAAAAGAGATAACACAATCCTTAAATTTTAAGAATTCAGATTTTAGAGACAGCAAGGTAAACAAACTGAGTGCAAATTAGTAGACAAATTCCTAAAAATACTTTACATTAGACTAAATGTTATTCTTTGTAAATAGCATTAACGTTGGGTAGTTAATTTTCAAAAAAGACTTTAGTTTTTAAAATGTGAATTCTGGTTCCATTTTATGTCTTATCAACATAAAACCATAACATCTTTACTAGAAATGTTTAAGATATACATCAGGTTAACACAATTGAATTCATATACTGAATACAGGCAGTCAGTTTCCAAGCAACTGATCATCTTGTAACATTATCAAGACATTCAACACATGCAGTTCCTGATGATCATATAAGAAGTTAATTCTGGCTGGGCATGGTGGCTCATGCCTGTAATCCCAACACTTCAGGAGGCTGAGGCAGGAGAATCACTTGAACCCAGGAGGCGGAGGTTGCAGGGAGCTGAGATTGCGCTATTGCACTCCAATCTGAGCAACAGGAGTGAAACTCCATCTCAAAAAAAAGAAAAAAAAAGAAAGAAAGAAAGCTAATAGGGAAGTGACAGATGACTTTTATTAACTCTGTAAAATGTAAGTCAGTGGGAGGTTCTGAGTGACATGATCTGCTCACTGTAGCACCAAAAACACAACCTCTTAATTTCATAAAAACTCAAAAGATGTTTCAGTGTTAGTATTAATTTTATGCAAGACTTAGAAAATGAAAAAATCCAGGTAAATTCCTTTTTAATCTCCAAGGCTAATACATTGTTTCTACTTTAAAACAAGCTTTATTAAAGCGGACTTAGTAACACATTGTGGGGATTTAAAAGGGAGTCTCATACTAGCCAGCATTATGTTAGGCTTTAAAGAGGGAAGCATAACAACACCATTTGACTCGACTGAAGTGTATCTGTTCTTCAAACTACCAAAGCAGGAAGATCATAAACTTTGAAGTTCATTCTTTTAAAAAATTATACATTCTAACAAACAAAATTTAGCAATATAAATGCTTACAAGTTCAATTAATTGGCTGTCATTCAAATAAACTACAAAATGCAAGCTCACCTTCAAGTGTGTGTTGGAGTTCCAACACTTGATTAATAAGTCTTGTTTTTTCCTCCAGTTCCACCTGATTTTCAGCATCAACTGCTGTAATATAAAGGTTCAAATTTACTATTAATTAACATTAGGTACTATTTGTGTAGGGTAGCACTTAAAAATCTGCAAAATGTTTTATATTCATTCTTACTTGACTTATACAAGAGCCCTGTGAAATAAAATGTTGTATCCCCAAATTGCAGATAAGGACACCAAGGTAAAGAAGATAAAAATAACTTGCCAACCTCTCATAGCTAAGGAATGAAAGCTGCTTTGGTTGGTCCTTTCTGACATTAGATGAGATACAAATAAGGAATTAGCCAAGATCCAACTCTTCTAAACATTATTTCTCTGCCCTTTCCATTGCTTAATAAAGCAAAACATCCAGAAAACCAGGAGTATACAAAAAAGAAAATGAAGAACATACCATCCATGTCAGCATTCATCATCTTGGGCAACAAACTTTTGTGCCTTGGATACAAAATCTTTGATGAACGGTCTACAATAAGAAAAATTTAGAAATATAGATACACACAGCAATAAAATATAAGCCTGTTTTTCAAAGGTGGATGATTTTGTTAAATATGACATAGCCGGACTTTTCATATGCTTTACTATTTTTAAGAATAAAATAAATGCCTAATGGGTAAATAAGCAAAGGATGTAAATAGTTTGAGTGAGAGAAAATGTTAAGCTTCTTGATAATCAAAAGATACACAAATACCACCATAAAATTATTATTTTTTAAAGGAGGTAATGATCAATACTAGCAAAGAGTTATGGAAAAACAAATACACAAACATTGGACACAACTTTTAAATATGTACTCTTTTTGGAAAGCAATATGATAATAAGATTCATAAAAACATTTAAATATTTTTTAACTAAGTATTTTATTCTTGGAAATTTAGGCTAAGGACAATAATGCAAAGAAAGTTATATACATAAAAATCACTTCAGTCTTATTTACAACCAAGTCTCAGAAACAACATAACTGCCCACTCAAAGTCTGGTAAATTACAGTTGTGATTTTCTTTTTAAGAAGATATATTTTTATTTATTTATTTATTTAGAAATGGGGGTCTCGCTATGTTGCCCAGTCTGTATTAAACTCCTGGACTCAAGCAATCCTCCCTCCTCAGCCTGCTGAGTACAGTTATAATTTCTAATGGAGTGGCTACTGAAAATAATTATGACTATAGTACATGAAACAATGTGTATAAAATTGTATATTCACTGATGTAAATTATATGAAACATACATAAATATGCATAAAAAACATGAAAATGAAAAAATGCTCTGATATTAAGGATGATGGTATGGATGAGGATAAAATTTTTTCAAATATTATTCTTCATTAAAGTATTGCTTTACATACACTGTTTAATATTTTACAAATAAAATTCAAAAGAAAAATACTAGACCATCTAAAATAGTAATATAGAATAAATGAAAAAATGTCCATTCATCAGCTCCTAGTCAGGGTAAAATCAAAACAGACTAATCAGGATGTAAATAAGTAAATAAATACTAACATTTTATTATTCCAATAAAGACTTCTAAATATTAGAACAAAAAATTTCTGTAAAACATGTTCTGCTCCATTGCTAACAATCATTTCGTTCAATGCGTTCAAAATATAGTAAATAATATTACCAGATTATCACTGAAAACAGATTTGTTACCCAATCTAATCTACTACATTGAAGCAACCTAGACTTGTCAGTGTTATTCTTTCAACAAGTATTTATTGAATATCTTCTGTGCCCAAGGCATTGTTATGCCTCCATATCTTAAACAGTAGAAAGCAGACCTATTAAATAAGGATATCTACATACTAGAACTAGAATCACAATAAAGAGGTAACTAGAATCACAATAAAGAGGTATCAGTGTATTACACATTCTCTCACAGCTTCTGTTAATACAAATCTTGTTGTACTACAGATACTAACATGAAATTTGAAAATGCCTAGTGAACATCTACATAAATCTTGTTATATTTCAGATACTAACATGAACTTCAAATTAAAGTGCCCAGTGTACATATACATAAACTTCAAGTTTATAGTTCAAGTAAGATAGCACTCACTAGTCTAGAAAAAAACATGTAGGGCTGGGCGCAGTGGCTCACGCCTGTAATTCCAGCATTTTGGGAGGCCAAGGCAGGCAGATCGCGAGGTCAGAAGATCGAGACCATCCTGGCTAACATGGTGAAACCCCGTCTCTACTAAAAATACAAAAAAAAATTAGCTGGGCGTGGTGGTGGGCGCCTGTAGTCCCAGCTACTCGGGAGGCTGAGGCAGGAGAATGGTGTGAACCCGGGAGGCGGAGCTTGCAGATCACAGCACTGCACTCCAGCCTGGGCGACAGAGCGAGACTCCGTCTCAAAAAAAGAAAAAGAAAAAAATATGTAATATCCTTTGCATAATATTTATTAAATAATTAACTACAAATGGTATACAATTAATGATGCTGAATAAAGCGACTCCAAGTCTTCTAGCATCTTTCCCCTTATCTGAAACCGCACTTAAAGTTGCTCTGCCCAACCTCTTTCTCACATGGTTTAATTCTCAGGTTCTCTGCATTTCAGATTATTAAAATGTTTCCAATAATTCTTTTTTTAAAAGTTATTTGATCTACTGTAGTATTTAAAGACCACACTCCAAAAACTATTCCTCTCCATTGAATCAACATGTCTCTTATAATTGAAGAGGAAGAGTGTTAGTGAAAACTTGATTTGACATTTCCCTGACAGAGAAGCACACTTGTAACCAGGTGCTCCAGTCACTCTCTTTTCATACCATTTCAACCACTGATCTGGCTGAAAGAGGTCTGAGTGAGATGAGAGAGGCAACAACCAAAAGCAAAAGAGATCGTGGTAGTGCTCAGTAGGAGTAAGCTGCAATTTGGCAACTGTATTTGCTAAATAATAAATTAAAGGTGCTTCAAATTTCTCATATGCAATGCTTTTAAGGCTACAGCTGGAACAAATTTTCATGATAGGTAAGAAGAGTTATAAGATATACAAGCCAAAGCAACAGATAATCAGAGAATGACACAGCTGATTTTGAAGTCAGATATAATAGAGTGATTGGGAAGTCTTCTTTTGCTTATGTTTCAGACTAATATTTAAATTAAACCAAAAAGTCTGCAAAAGCACAAGTGTTCCAAACTCACCAATATAAGAGGTAAAGAAAAAGAAGCCAGTTTCTGAAATTCTGACCACATATAATCCAAACAATAGAAAACCTATGCATGGTTTAGCCACAGTGACTTCATCTCAAAAAGTGAAAGAAAATAAAAAGCAGAAAAACAGGGTGGAGAGGGCTTATTAAAGGAAAAATTACTCTCACACTCAAGATTGGGGCGAAGGCAGGAGCACAAAAGTAGTGCCACAAGAACAGTGCTATAGGATATACAACGCGAGAGAGTACAATTCACACCACAGTCTATGTAAGATTGCACCCCAAGTGTTGTACAGTGTAAAACCTGCCCACTGTTTCTGGCAGCCCTGGGCATAAGGGCATTACTCTTTAGTACAGTGGACCACAGCATTACCTGCTGCCTCTCCGCAACAAAAGAACAAGAAGCAATTGTATTTTATTGTGATGAGATCAAATAGACCCACCTCAAAATGCTACTATTGTATTAATATATATTCAAAGTCTTTCAGTAGATTTAGGGCAATAAACTGATTTCTTTTACATATGGGATCAAAAGACTTGCTGAGTTCTTTATGTCAAAGTATTTTAGCCACGGATTTTTTCTTTTAAAATAGTATTGATCCTCAAACTGCCCAAAGTCTACATTTAACACAGTACTACATCATAATAGGTACTTAATACTGAGTTTTTCAACTTTTTCAACTATAAAATCCTTTTTTACCTATAGTTGCTATAACATCAATCTAATTCCATGTCAAATATGCTCTTAAAAGTTCACTTTCAACTCCTTCTACTCCTACATATAAACACAAATCTGATGAAAAACGAGAAAATTCAGACCAAGTCTGCTCAAGCATGGGAACACTGAAATGAATTTGGGGTGCTGAGGCTGGTCTGCCTATCCTAAACCACCTTAACCCAGAAATGGATATGGTTCGCTGAGATTCTTCAGCTCTGATGTATGCCTAGATCAGATCTTTTAAAGGTTTCTCAAAAACCACAGTAAATTTGGGTATCTAGCCTTGGTTAGTGGAAGGGAATCTAGAATTATTTTTTGATTATTTAAGTCCAGGAGGCAGAACGCAGAGAGAGAATACAAACCAGGAAACGTGGCAAACATTAGGACAAGATCCATTTAATTAAATAATTTTTGCCATGCACACACATCTGTGACCAAAGATGAGCATCTTACCAAATATTCCCCAATCTTCTTTTATAGTATCTCTAATAGTATACAATATCCACAGTATCACTCTCCTCGAGAGGCAGTTTGGCACAATGATTAACAACATGAACTCAGTTTACCAGGATTCAAATCCTAGCTCTGCAATTTATAAGCTCTGGCACCTTGGGCAAGGTTAACACCTCGGCCTTAAGTTTCCTCATTTGTAAAATGTGGATAATAACCATACATATCTCATGGGTTTGTTGTGAGAATGAGTGGATACAAGGTGTTTGCAACAGTACCTAGTACATAGTAGGTATTCAATAAATGTCTGCTGTTATCTTCTCTACCTTTTAGCTCTCATTTGGGCAACAAAAAGAATTTAAAGAAAACCATCTGGTCCAGCTGCTTCATTTTACAGATAAATCAAGGCCAAAGACAACAATGGCTTACTGAAGACCACAGAAGTAGTCAGCAACAGGGCCAAGACTACAACAAATGCCCAAGTGTTTTTTCCACCATTCCACCACAGCTACTGTTACATCTGAGACTGCAGATTTTGAGACCTTTTCCTAATATCCGTCCATCTTCAGTCACTCAACTTTTCTGCATCTAAAATTGATTTCACCATCTGTCATACTAGAGAACTAGTAAGAGTGCTAAAACAGTATCTTCATGCATTAATGTGCTAAATGCTTTGCATATGTTATTTCATCAAATCAACAGAAGGCAACTGCAATTTACAGATATGGACACTAAATTTCAGAAAGGCTATATATCTTTCACAAAGGCTGTTTCAGAGGTTTCACAGCCAATGTCTCCACCAAGAATTTGAACCCAGGTCTAACTTCACAGTCCATGCTTTTTCCATTATGCAATGGAAGAAACTTTAATATGGCCCTAATCTTAAGTTTGCCAAACATTTTGCTACCACGGATGTCAAACTCCTCTGAAATCTTTACTAACCAAATCAAGATAAACTCCATTCCCTTCAGGCTACGTCAACTTCAATATAATTTGTCTGTTCAGCTCTGTTCAAGTTCTGCCTTGACTTGTCCTGGTTAAATAATCCAGTTTCAAATTCCACAAGATCAAGGAATTGTTTGGCCAAATGAGGATTTAAACGGAAGCTATACTCTTCAGAGGATGGCTAGCTACACTGATTTTAATCAGGGATACAGGTACCAGAATACATGGGCATAGCTTTGGGTTCTCGGGCACAGACAGCGTGTTGGGAACACCTGGAATGGCATCTGTCCTTATTGTTGCGTAATAGTCTGAGGTTGACACATTGTATAACAGAAGCCCTGCCTTTCAGGAATGTATCCTCTTTCTCCTTTCCAAACCTTACTTCCCAAAACTTGTTCAGCAGGACTCTGGGGAGAAGACGATTCACCAACAAACCCAGGTGCCGCTTTCGCCGCCTGGAAAGACGTTCCAATCCTTATTTTACGGCTCACTAGGCTCCTTCCCCACCTTGGCCTCCCCTCCCAACTCTCAGGCTCTTGCAGAGCAGCCACGGGCTGGTCCAGGCGAGCCAGGTCCCATTCCACCCAAACGCCCCTCCCGCAGTCCAATTCCAGAGCCGGGGGCTGCAAAGCGGCTCCCGACCCAGGAGCTGCGGGGAGAAACCTGCACGATGTCTGCGTCAGGGACCGCGAGAGGCCCTTCTCCCAAAGAACGCCTGGGCCTGACAACGAAAACAGGAGAAAAAGAGGTTGCGTAGGGGTTCTGCAGGGAGCCAGGCCTCCGCCGCCCACCAGATGCCCAGGCCCAAGACCGCTCCTCCCGGGCCCTCGGTGCGCAGGGCCGCGTCCAGCCCGCCCCGCCCTCTAGGCCCTCGGAGGTACAGAGGCTGTAGCTCTAGTCGCCTGGGGCCAAGCCCTCTGCTGCCCAGGACGGCCCTCACCTTCCGCTTGAGGCGCCGGGAGAGGGAGGGACAAAGCAGACACCTCAGGCCGGGACACTTGAACCAACTGACGCCGGCAGCTCCGCCCACTCCGCCCACAGAATGTGCGTGAGAAGAATCCCGCCCCGTCCCGGCACCCCGCCCGCCAATCCCGACTCGAGGAAACACGCCTGCGCATTAGCTGCCCACCGCCCCCAAGTCGTCCAATCTCAAAGCACCGGGATCCAGCTTTGCCATCACAAAAGGACACTGACATCCAATCAGGATTGAGGTCGCTGTGGGCGGGACCTGGAAGAGCGACAGCCAATGACAGTAAAGAAGGAAGCTACAACGCCCTGGTGAAGCGGCTCGTCGTGTCTCTTAGGAAACCTTGAGAGTTGGAGTGAGAATCCCAGTGTGGAAAATCAGGAGAGAGGTTGGTATGAGCGACAGAGAAGTCATTCAAGTTCAAGAAAAGAGCGTTTGCGAACCGAGCAGAGAAAGTCAACGCGACACCGTGGTTCCTCAATTCTAAAAGCAGACTTTTTCATATTTTCTTATTTCCGAAATCGGAAAGCTTGTAGTTGCACTAGTGGAATGTACCTCTCTTCACGCCCCTCCTCCCAAACTATTATTAAATCTGTAGTGCGTGGCCACTTAATATTTTAGAATTAAGAAAATACCCTAGTGGTACTGAGGCATAGCATTTTTGCTCACCTTACCCCGTTGGAGCCTCACAGCAACCCACAGAAAGGAACTGAAGCCTGAGCGTGAATACGTTTCTTGCTCAAGGTCACACATACGGTATCAAGTGTAGAGTGTTCTTCGTGACACTGCTCATTGTAATCTAGCACTTGACACAAAGAGGCATCCTGCTTTAATATTCGTTGAGTACAAAGCAGACATCCACAGCAATGCATTATTATTTTGGCTTTGGCACAGTCTCCTGAACTGTAGAGACAAGCCTTATGTCTCCCTGTTTCTTGACTTTTTACTTCTGGCACAGTTTGCTGACACATCGCCTTAATCATTTTAAGAGCTATATAAAGAGATCTTCCATTCAGTGTTTTGAGAACTGTACATTTGGCTGAGACTACAATACGCAATTTGAGGACATTTACTAGAATGCAGTGTAGGAGCTAAATAAATGAAAAAACTCCATCATAAATCTAATAGGAGTGCCAAAAAAGAGAGACTAGAGAGAATGGATGCAGGCAGTATTCAAAGAGTAATAACTAAGAATTTTTCAAGATTGTGGGTTATTTGAATTTTCAGTTTCAAGAAGTACTTATTCTTGAGCAGGATTGATATAAAGAATTCTATGCAATGGTAAAATTTGTAACTTGGTAGTATCAGATACATTCCACATCGTTGTTCAACCAATCTCCAGAACTAATCTCTCTTTTCATCTTGCCAAATTAAAACTCTATACCTATTAAACAACAACTCTCCATTTCCTACTCCCCTCATCCTCTGGCAGTAATCATCTTACTTTCTGTTTATCAGTTTGACTATTCTAGGTACCTCACGTGAGTGGAATGATCCAGAATTTGCCCTTTTGTGACTGGCTTAATTTCATTTAGCATAATGCCTCAGGGTTCATCCATGTTATAGTATATTGCAGAACTTCCTTTTTAAGGTTGAATAGTTCTATATATCATTTATTATGTGTGTTATACCACATTTTGTTTATTCATCTATCAGTGGACACTTAGGTTGCTTCCTCCTTTTGGCTATTGTGAATAATACTGCTGTGGACATGGGTGTGCAAATGTCTCTTTGAGACCCTCTTTTCAGTTCTTTTGGATATACACCCAGAAGTGTGCATTAATTTGTGCTGAATCATATGGTAATTCTATTTTAAAGCAACTTTTTTAAAAGTGGTATTGACATAAGAATAGACAAAAAATTTGAAAAATCAAAAAGGATACTTGGAATTTGGTATATAATAAAGATGTCTGGTGAGGAATAACTGTTTCTAAGGTTGTAGGAAAAACTATTATTCATTACTGTTGGGAGTGTAAATTAGTACAGTAACTGTTCGTAGGATATAGAAGACACAAATTTTATTGGTTCTAGTTAAATTGGCTATTTATATAAAAATGAGAAATTCGATCCTGATACAACAGAAATAAAACTAAATTCCAAATGAAATAATGACCCAAAATGTGAGAAACAAAACTCTAAACTTTTAGAAGAAAAGCATATGTCTTTATGATATCACCATAGGGAAGAAACAGCATGATTCATTAAGGAAAGATGTAAAATACTGATTATTTTAAAATTTAGAAGTTTTACAAACAGAAGAGAAGCCATCTCTAATCAAGTTAAAAACTAGCCACAGGTTGGCAGAATATAGTAAAACTCTGAAAATATAAAGAATACAGACACATCAGTTAACAAAAAGACAACTCAAGATAAATATATTCAAATAACATAAGTAGGCCACTTACAGAAGAGGAAAACTCAATGGCCAGAAAGATTTTTTAAAAAATGTTTACCTTCACCAATAATTAGGTAAAATAACATTAAAACAATTAGATAAAGGGGCATATTCATCAAGAAGACACAAAATCTTAACTGCAGTGCTATAAAATAGCAATGAATCAAAAATTAATTGAATTCAAACAGTTCATTACTTCCTGCTCTGCAATTTGTAAAACAAGTATACAGAAAATCTAAGTATACAGAACTCAGGTCCCAAACTTTTCAGTATAGTAGAATCACCTGGGAGTCTTTTAATTATTCTAGTGAACAGACCACACCTCAAAATAAATTACAATCTTAAGGAGTGAGATACAGGCATTAGTATTTTTGAAAGCTAAGAAGCTGATTTTGAAAAAAGCCTGGCAAATTTCTGAACTATTGATATAGAAGACCTGAACAATCCTATCAGCCAACTTGATCTAATGGACGTTTGTAGAACATTCCACCCAATAACTGAAGAACACACTTTCTTTTCCAGTGCACTTGGAACAGTCATCAAAATAGACTCCACTGTGTATCATCAAACAAATCTCAGCAAATTTAAAATAATTGAAATAATAAAAATTATTGTCTCTACCCAGAAAGAAATTAAGCTAGAAATCAGTAACAGAAAGATATTTGTAAATCCCCAAATAGTTAGAAATCTAACTATGTACTTCTAAACAAACCATGGGTCACAAGGGAAGTCACACACACAAAAATTAGAAAGTAATTTTAAACTAAAATGTAAACATATCAAAAGTTGTGGGATGCAGCTAAAGTAGTGCTTAGAGGGAATTTTTTTTTTTTTTTACCATTAAATGCTTGTATGAGAAAACAAGGTTTCAAATCCAGAATCTAAGCATTCATTTTAAGATACTAGGAAAAGAAGAATAAATTAAACTCAAAGCAGGCACATGGGAGGAAATAATATAGAGCAAAAAATCAATCCTATTGAAAATCATAAAACAATAGAAAAAATAGTAAAACAAAAAGGCGGTTCTTTTAAAGGAATAATAAATGTTAAAACTGTAGGCAGACTTATCCAGAAAAAAAAAGGAGAGAGGACACCACAAATAACCAATATCAAGAATAAAAGCAGGGACATATTATAGATACTGAAGACATTAAAAGGAATATTATGAAAAATCTTATGGCAATAAATTTGATAATTTAGGTTTTCACAGTGATACCGAGGTAGTTCCATGGGAATAGATAGATTATTATTTTCAACAAGTGTTGTTGGAACAAGTTGGTATCAATATGCAGGAAAAATGAATATCAAGCTCTACCTCACAGCATACACAGAAATGTTCATTCAAAATGGACCAGAGTCTAAAACATAAAAGCCAAAATTGTAAATCTTCTGGAAGAAGACAGAGAAGAAAACCTTCATCCCCTTGGTGTTGGCCAAATTTTTTGAGACGGGTCACAAAAAACAATAAAAAAATTTAAATAATTGAACTTCATAAAAGTTGAGGATTTCTGCTCTCTATAAGACATCATAATGAAAATGAAAAGATAATTCACAGGCTTGAGAAAAACAATAGTCACAATACGTTAACAAATGACTTGAATTCAGAATATCTAAGAGCTATTTCAATCAATAGGAAAACATTCCAAAAATACTGAAATACTAGCCAGCAATTAGAAAGGAATAAATTTCTGAGATATGCATAAGAACAAACTGTTGGTAATAGATGAATCTAAAATATTTATGTTGAATGAAAATAACCAGATACAAAAAGTACAGACTTTATTGTTTTCTTAATGTGAAGTTCTAGAGCAGATAAACCTTATCAATTGTGACAGAAATCAGATCAGTGATTGCCTGGGGTGGAAGCTGAGAGGAGGGCTGACTCAAAGGAGCATGATGGGACTGTTTGGGGCAATGGAAATGTCCTATAATATCTTGACTGATTGGTGTGGTGGTTACACAGTGTATGTGAATGTCAAAAGTCATCTTCCATAACTTAAAATGTGTGTATTTGATAGTAATTTTTCCTCAATAAAATTGTTTTAACAAATGAGAAGACTAGTGTATTAGGGTTCTCTAGAGAGACAGAACTAATATGATATATATATCCTATTATATATATGTGTGTGTAAAGGGGAATTTATTAAGTAGTATTAACTCACACAATCACAAGTCCCACAATAGGCTGTCTGCAAGCTGAGGCGAAGGGAAGCCAGTCCAAGTCGCAAAAACTGAAGAACTTGGAGTCCAATATTTGAGGACAGGAAGCATCCAACATGGGAGAAAGATGTAGGCTGGGAGGCTAAGCCAATCTAGCCTTTTCACGTTTTTCTGCCTGCTTTATGTCCTGGCCACACTGGCAGCTGATTAGATGGTGCCCACCAAGATTAAGGGTGGGTCTGCCTTTCCCAGCCCACTGACTCAAATGTTAATCTCCTTTGGCAACACCCTCACAGACACACCCAAGATCAATGTTTTGCATTCTTCAATCCGATCAAGTTGACACTCAGTATTAACCGTCAACAACTAGCCATGATTTTCTCAGAGTCTACAATGTCCTAGGTATGCTACATGTGTTGTTTTATACTTAGTCCTCAAACCATCCAGTCAGCTATGTATTATCAATTCCATTTTACAGGTAGGAAATAAAGGATCAAAGACAGTCTTGTCCAATATCATAAAGCTAGTGATATAGTCTGAATTCAAACCTATCTTTTTATTTGTAAAATGAGTATCATAATACCTGCTTTACTGAACTGTTATTGGGATTGCTAGAATTAAATAAAAATAAATAACTGCAAAGACTGCAAATTGAAATTACTTTAGAACCACCACCCAAAGAAGGTGGGTTGGAACTTGGAGCCTCGACATAACCAACTCATGTTTCTACTAAATTAAAAATATCAACATTCTCCATAGGATTTAAACAGGACCCAGGGGCTTATAACATAATAGTCAAAATATTCAGGATCTAATTCACAATTATTCTGCTTATGAAGAACCATGCAAATCTCAATTCCTGTGAGAGTAACAACAAATACCAACAGTGAGATAACACAAATGTTATAATTATCTGCAAATATTTTAAGCAGCTATTACAAAAATACCTGTGTAAGCAATCATGAAAAATCCCAAGATAGAAATGATACTTGAAAGTATGAATAACATAAGTAGAAGATATAAATAAAAACCAAATGGAAATTTTTAAACTGAAAAATAATATAATTATTTAATTACATTTTAAAATTTTAATGAAATTTAAAACTGTCTACAAAGAATCAGTGGCAGGATGGAGATGAAAGAGGATTTAGTGAATATGATAATTTCAGTAGAAATTATCTAATCTGAACAACAGGGAGAAAAATTATTGAAACAAAAAATGAACAAAACCTCAGGAATCTGAGGGCCAAAAAAGATCTAACATTTGAGTCATCAGAGTCCCAGAAAGAAAGGAAAAATAGTATTGTACTGAAAAATGTTTGAAGAAATAAACATTTTCCAAGTATGGCAAAAGACAATCTCATAGGGAAAGAGTTTCATTAAGAAAATGTATTAAAAGGCCTAGAGGGAGGGGTATAGTTAAAAAGATTACTAGAAACAGTTATCTAAACACTGAGCATCAATGTTACTAACATCACAAAGAGAGACAGATATCATTTACTTTCTAATGGAAAATGAATATGCCATCACCTGTGAAAGTCTGATTAAAAAAAATTGAAGCCTGACTTGATCAAGCCCATAAATTATCAATTTAACAGGAAATACAGAGAACTGATAAATATGTCAAATCTACCACCTGCATAAAATTATCAAAATCCAGCTATGAGGCTGGGTGTGATGGCTCACGCCTCTAATCTCACCACTTTGAGAGGTGGAGGTGGGGGGAATCACCTCAGGTCAGGTGACCAGCCTGGCCAACATGGCAAAAACCCATCTCTACTAAAAATACAAAAATTAGCTGGGTGTGGTGGTGAGCACCTCTAATCCCAGCTACTTGGGAGGCTGAGGCAATGGAACCACTTGAATCCAGGAGATGGAGGGTGCAGTGAGCCAAGATCATGCCACTGCACTCCAGCCTGGTGACACAGTGAGACTCCATCTCAAAAAAAAAAATCCAGCTATGAAAAACACTACAGGACACAGATTTTAAAAACAAAACAAACAAAACCCTTTTCTATACCAAATAAATTGCTCTTCCCTATAAATATATACACCTAGTATGTACCCACAAAATTTTTTTAAAAATGAAAAAATAAATTGCACTGGGGGAAAAGAAGTGGAAAGAAAACTTGTAGATTAAAGACATTTAAAATATGTAAACCAAAAATAAGATTATAAGCCCCCCCCAAATATCTGAATGGACCCCCCAACCAAGGGCATTCCAAAGTTAACTTGAAAAGCTAGTTCAGGCCATGATATGAAGGGGTTCAGACATGCCTCATTGTACCCTCCTCCCTCTTAGAATTCAGGAAAAGCCGACCAGCATTAACATCAACAGAGACCTGAAGTCTGATAAGAAACATTTACAATTGGCTGGGCATGGTGGCTCAAGTCTGTAATCCTAGCACTTTGGGAGGCTGAGGCGAGCGGATCACAAGGTCAGGAGATCGAGACCATCCTGGCTAACACAGTGAAACTCCGTCTCTACTAAAAATACAAAAAAATAGCTGGGCGCGGTGGCTGGCGCCGTTAGTCCCAGCTACTTGGGAGGCTGAGGCAGGAGAATGGCGTGAACCTGGGAGGTGGAGCTTGCAGTGAACCAAGACCAGCCTGGGCGACAGAGCAAGACTCCGTCTCAAAAAAAAAAAGAAACATTTACAACCTACTCTCTCTGCAGCCTGCTACCTGGAGGCTTATCTGCATGATAAAACTTTGGTCTTCATAATCCCTTATCATTTTAGCCCATACATTCCTTTCTATTGATTCCAGGTCTTTAGATAATAACTTAACTCTTTCAACCAATAGCCAATCAGAAAATTTTTAAATCTACCTATAAGCTGGCAGTCCCCACTCTGCATTGTCCTGCCTTTCCAGATGGAACCAACGTACATCTAATGTGTATTGACTGATGTATTATGTCTCCCTCAAAAGTATAAAAGCAAGCTGTACCCCGATCACCTTGGGAACATATTATCAGGACCTCCTAAGGCTGTGTTATGGGCACATCCTTAACCTTGGTGAAATAAACTTTCTAAATTGATTGAGACCTGTCTCAGATACTTTTGGGTTCACAAATACATATTTTAAAAATAGACAGAAAAACCTATGGTATTTTGGATGCACCTTTGGATGATAAAACTATTTTTAAAATGCAAGAAAATGATTGCCATACGATAGGATATAGTTATTTTAGAGTGTTTACCTTTTTCAAATTCCAGAACCAAATTATGTTTGCTAATTTAAACTTTAAAATAAGTCTTTAGAAACTATATCTAAAAAAGATAACATACAAAAAGATAACTATAAGATTAGAGAGTAATATATCTTTCACAAGATATTCAAATTTGATAAAACAGTGTTTCTGATCATTAAGATGTACCTTAAATGATTAGGGGGAAAAAACCCACCTTGAAATGATCAAAAGATGCCTAAAAGAATAGTACATGTAAGTGGGTATAAAAAAGAAAGTTGAAATTTTGACAAACTGATCATGAAATAAACATTCATTAAACTACCTATTTATTTTATTAAACTACATATTTATTTTATACAGGTTCTATATTTGTATTATATTTTTCAGTAAAAATGGTTTTAAATATTACTTGGCCATAAAAAAATTCCCTCCTCTGGGCCGGGCGTGGTGGCTCACACCTTTAATCCCAGCACTTTGGTGGGCGGATCACCTGAGGTCAGGAGTTCAAGACCAGCCTGACCAACATGGTGGAACCCCATCTCTACTACAAATACAAAATTAGCCGGAAGTGGTGGTGCATGCCTGTAATCCCTTGGGAAGGATTACAGAAAAGGCGC
>NW_012117378.1:661425-661810 GCF_000951035.1 Colobus angolensis palliatus | reverse complement strand
AAAAAAAAAAAAAATCCCTCTTCTGAATACGGAAAGGCTATAAGTAGAAATAGAAACCACTGAAATTGCATAGAAATATTTAATTATAAGGTGAACATTCATGTGACCTGAACTATATGAATATTGATAATATAGTTCATCTAAACAAAGGCACAAAATTAAAATTTTTTTCGTAGAGAATGGGGGAAGTCCTAATTGAAAACTGTACAAGGCAATGTATTATGTGGGGGAAGAAATGATAAATAATGAAACAGAGAACTTCCAAGATCTTTTTGATGTTCCAGTCTGGCACACTCTCATTGTGCACATACAAGCTGCTATTTTGTCTTAAGTAATTAGAGGGTTCTAAACATACTGTGGATATTTTAAGGTGAAATATGCTAAA
>NW_012117378.1:645140-660700 GCF_000951035.1 Colobus angolensis palliatus | reverse complement strand
TACAGATAAAAGATTAAATATCTCTATAGGTAGCTACTACCCTATCTCATGTAAAGTGCTGATTTGCTGCGCACAAGATGAATACGTCATTCACCATTCCCCTACCTGCGCCTTTTCTCCTGCAACATGTAGATTACTATACCCTCGCTCTTCCCTCTCCAGCCCACTTTTCCCCTTTAAATACTGAAGCTCTCAAAGTCGTCCTTGGATAAAGGAACAGACCACAGCCTGTTTCTCTGATTCTGTGTTATTTTCTTCCACGTATGTCCTTAACCTTGGCAAAATCAACTTCTAAATTGATTGAGACCTATCTCAGATACTTTTTGGTTTACAGTCCTTATTTTTCTCTAGATAATATTTTCAAATTAGCATTTCCCCCAGAATTGGTATTTATACCTCTGGTTGTACAAGATGAATTTTTAAAAATAGTTACATATTTATTTTATTATAATAAATATGAATAATACAACTAATTCTCAATTCACAGATGTTAACATGTTGCTTAGAATAAAGCTAGGTTCAAAACTGATTTTAATTAAATGGTTAATTTAATGTGGCAAAAATCATGATGTTGGTATGCAAATGACTGGTTCAGAAGACTCTGATCTGCCAACAATGTGACAATCATTGGTCTGAAGAAGAAGATACCTGGCTCAGCCTAGATTCAATTCATTCCATTCTTTACTAATTTAAAAGTTTAGTTTTGTGTCTATCATGAGCTAGATATTATGCAGCATTCAAATATTTGAAATTAACCATCAGACTGCGGGGAGTTAGTCACTTTCCTGTCCACCCCTGTTTCCTCAAGTGAGGGCTTGGAAGAGAGTTCATTTAGCTTCTTAACATGGTGTAAAATAACATTAAGAACTTTATCAAACAACACTACCAGTGAGTTAGAGTGAATGTTTCCCCATATTTAAGAGTCAATCTTTGCTGGTAAGATTGTGTCTGACCATCCAGCTTTTGGCACTCTGCCTGTCACAGGTTCTCAAAGCATATTTCCTGAGTGAGTTGTCATTGAGCCACCTCATTCCAGCTTTTGTGATTTTGTGATTCTGTGATTCTTTAAACATGAATCTATATTTTCAGTCATGTCAGCTGGGTACATGTCCACTAATATTTTATAAAAATAATCTGGCTTTAGGCTGGGCATGGTGGCTCACGCCTGTAATCTTTGGGAGTCCAAGTCGGGTGGATCATGAGGTCAGGAGATCAAGACCATTCTGGCCAACATGGTGAAACCCTGTCTCTACTAAAAATACAAAAATTTGCAAGGCATGGCAGCGCGCACCTGTAGTCCCAGCTACTTGGGAGGCTGAGGCAGGAGAACTGCTTGAACCCAGTAGGCAGAGGCTGCAGTTAGCCAAGATCACGCCGCTGTACTCCAGCCTCGGCGACACAGCAAGACTCCATCTCAAAAAAAAAAGAAAAAAAAATCTGGCTTTAAATTCAACATTAATCATATGTGTCTGGAATGATAAAGGAGATTCTGTTTTTAACAAGCATAAAGTAATTCTCTGAAGAGCATAGAAGTCAGGGTTACAGTGATAACTAATATTTTTATTTAGTTAGTTAGTTATGAGAAAGGGTCTTACTCTGTCACCCAGGCTGGTGTGCAGGGTCTTGCTCTGTCACCCAGGCTGGAGTGCAGTGGTGCGATCTCAGCTCACTGCAACCTGCACCCCCCGGATTCAAGTGATTCTCCTCCTCAGCCTCCCGAGCAGCTGGAATTACAGGTGCCTGCCACAACACCCAGGTAATTTTTGTATTTTTAGTAGAGATGAGGTTTCACTATGTTGGTCAGGCTGGTCTCGAACTCCTGACCTCAAGCAATCCACCCACCTGGGCCTCCCAAAGTGCTGGGATTACATGCGTGAGCCACCACACCTGGTCGATAACTAATATGTTATAAAAGAATGTACCTGGCCTTCTTCCTTCTTGCCAAACGCCACCAACATGGTGTTCAGGCGCTTCGTGGAGGTTGGCCATGTGCGCTACATCTCTGGACCTCGTGCGGGAAAATTGGTCGCAACTGTAGATGTTATTGATCAGAACAGGGCTTTGGTTGATGCACCTTGCATTCAAGTGAGGAGACAGACCATGCCTTTCTTTTTTTTCTTTTTTTTTTTTTTTGAGACGGACAGTGGTGCGATCTCGGCTCACTGCAAGCTCTGCCTCCTGGGTTCACGCCATTCTCCAGCCTCAGCCTCCCAAGTAGCTGGAACTACAGGCGCCCACCACCATGCCCAACTAATTATTATTTTTTTTCTTTTTTTGGTATTTTTCGTAGAGTCAGGGTTTCACCATGTTAGCCAGGATGGTCTCGATTTCCTGACCTCATGATCTGCCCTCCTCAGCCTCCCAAAGTGCTGGGATTACAGGCGTGAGCCACCGTGCCCAGCCAGACCATGCCTCTCAAGTGCATGCAGCTCACTGATTTCAACCTCAGGTTTCCACACAGTGCCCACCAGAAGTATGTCCGACAAGCCTGGCAGAAAGCAAACATTAATACAAAATGGACAGTCACACGATGGGGCCAAGAAGATTGAAGCCAGAGAAAGGAAAGCCAAGATGACAGATTATGATCATTTTAAAGTTGTAAAGGCAATGAGGAACAGAATAATCAAGAATGAAGTTAAGACGCTTCAAAAGGCAACTCTCCGAAAGCTTCTCCCAAAAAAGCACCTGCTGCGAAGGGTGCTACTGCTGCTGCAGCTGCTGCTAAAGTTCTAGCAAAAAGATGACCACTGCGGGCAAGAAGGCTCCAGCTCAGAAGTTTCCTGCCCAAAAAGCCACAGGCCAGAAGGCAGCGCTGCCTCCAAAAGCTCGGAAGGGTCAGAAAGCTCCAGCCCAGAAAGCACCTGCTCCAAAAGCATTTAGCAAGAAAGAGACGATTAGAAAAGTAATGAAAGTTCTGTTTGGAAGAAAAGAAAGAAAGAGAGAGAGAGAGATAGAAAAGAAAGAAAGAAAGGCACCTGAGTTATAAGCAAGGCTCTAAAATGCTAGAGTGCTTATGGATTTTTAAAATTGCATTATACAAACATGATCCTTATAGTTTTGTTTCCCTGGTAACCATTTATGGTAAAAATAATCAACTTGATAGAGTTCCTCTGTCAGCTTTTGTCAAGATCTGGGATGTTATCCTACAGCTGACCCTTGAATAATGTGGGGCTTAGGAGGTGCCAATACCCTGTGCAATGGAAAATCCATGTATAACTTTTGACTTCCCCAAAGTGTAATTGCTAATAACCTATGTTGACTGGAAACATTACCAATAATATAAACAGTTAGCACATATTTTGTATTTGTATTGTATTCTTACAACAAAGTAAGCTAGAGAAAAGCAAATGTTATTAAGAAAGTAATAAGGAAGAGAAAATATATTTACTTTTCATTAAGTGGAACTGGGTCATCATAAAAATCTTCATCTTGTTCATCTTCACATTGAACAGGTTGAGGAAAAGGAGGAAGAGAAGGGGTTGATCTTCCTGACACAGGGGCAACAGAGACAGAAGAGATGGAGGAGGGAAAGGGAGGAAGGAGAGTCAGGACACTCAGTGAAACTTTATGAAAATACATTGTAATTTCTGTCTGACTTTTTGCTTCTTTTCATTTCTCTTAGAATGTTTCTATATGGTAACACCTTTCTTTCACTGCTTTAGTTTCAGCGCCTGTGTCAAAGAAGTTTCAGTGCCTGCATCATAGAAGGGTCCATGTCATTCTTTTTGTCCAAGAAGTCAAAAGCAGTCTTGAATAATTGGAACCCCTCTGCCAGATTGTCTAACGTCAATTTGTTTTCTGGCACTGCCTTTTCTATGTCTTCTTTCTCATCAAGTGGCACTGGTTTGGAAGCACCAATCTCCACCACGTCTTCTTCTGTTTATTCCTCTGGTGTGGTGTCTATTAACTGTTACATTTCTCCAAGATCCAGATCTTGAAACCCTTCACTTTTCACTTTTTTTTTTTTTTTTTGCCATATCCATAATATCTTTCATGATTTCTTTGATTGGCTCTGTGGTAAATCCTGTGAAGTCATGCACAATATCTGGATAGTTTTCTCCAGCATGAATTTATTATTTCAATCTTGATGACCTCCACACCTTTCTTTTTATAACAATGATGACATCTTCAATGGTGTTATCATTCCAGACTGTCATGATACTCTATCAGAGTTATCTTCCATGGCATTGACAATCCTTTCCATTGAGTACCTTGTGTAATAAGGCTTAAAGGTTCTTAGGAGCCAAGGATCTAGAAGCTGAATTAAAGACATTGTTTTTGGGGGAAAGTAGACCACATTGACAGCTTCAGTGTTGAATTCATGGGGTTCTGGGTGGCCAGAGGCACTGTCCAGTATCAGAAAAAAATTTAAAGTTAGTCCTTATGGGCAAGGTAATTCCTGACTTCAGGAACAAAGCACTGATGGAACCAATCAAGAAAAAGTGTTCTCATTGTCTGGGCCTTCTTGTTGTACAACTATAAGACTGGCAGCTGATGTTTTTCTTTTCCCTTCAAGGCTCAGGGATGAGCAGCTTTATAGATAAGGGCAGTCCTGATCATAACCCCCCCTGCATTTGCACAAAACAGTAGAGGTAGCCTATCCCCTCCTGCCTTAAATCCTGGTGCTAACTTCTCTTCCTTACAAAGAAATGTCCTTTGTGGATTCTTTTTTCCAGAATAGGGCACTTTGATCTGCATTAGAAACCTGTTCAGGCAGATATGCTGTCTCCTCAATGATTTTCTTAATGGCATCTGTGAACTTGTCTACTCTCTCTTGGTTGGCAGAAGGTTCTTCTTTCATTATCTTGACATTTTTAAAGCCAAACCTCTTCCTAAAATTATTAAACTATCCTTTGCCAGCATTAAATTCTTCAGGTTTATATCCTTTGCCTTCCTTTTGCTCTAAGTTGTCATATAATGACTTTGCTTTTCCTCAAACCACATCACAGTTTATAGGTATGCCTTTCTTGTAGGAATCCTACATTCCCACAGAAAAACTGCATTTGCAATACTAGACAAAAAGGCATTTTGCAAAAAGTGTAAGTTTTCATGCTTGCCGGTGTAGCTGCAGTGATAGCTTCATGAATTTCCTTTTCTTTTTTTACAGTCGTTCTTAAGCTGAATTCATTTATCTTGAAATGATGGGCAACCACAGCTGCAGACTTCAATCTACAATACATATCAAGCAATTCAACTTTTCCTTGTAATATCATGAATGTTCTCTGCTTCTTGGGAGCACTTCCAGCATTCATAGTGGCACTTTGTATGGGTGCCATGGTGTTATTCAAGGTTTACAGTATTGCACTAAACACAATGAAAAGCACTAGAGAACCAAAAAAGATTACTTTTTACTGCAATAGGCAATTTACCAGAGAGATGAACTGCTCACACAGAGATGATTAGTGTCCCATGGCATTTTAAGTGGATACTCACAGCACTTAAGCTCACAGCGATAGCAACAGGAAGTGACTGTGAAATTATTACAATAGTACAGTAGGTACTATAGTTAATTTTATGCACTTATGATTTAATACAGCATCGGTACATTTGTTTACATTTCTCTCAATGGCAAATGGTGCCATGTGTGGTCTGTAAGCATGTGCATAAGTTTTGATAAATTTTAACTTTTTATAATAGATTTGTGCTATTTTATGGTAATAAATAATAACACAGACTAGTATCTACATATGTTTATGCATTTGTGACACACCTAATCTTTTAATATATTTCTAAGCTATGAAGTTTGTGAATTTCTCCAAATTGTCACAATCTCCAAAATTTTTTCCATTATATTTACTGAAAAAAATGCATGCGAGTGGACTCATGCTGTTCAAACCCATGTTGTTCAAAAGTCAACTGCACTTGCAAGCTAACGATTGCCTGTTTCATGAATGCTGGTGGAAGACATGAGATGTCTGGGTCAGAGTTCAAGGACTCTCTTCCTCCCAGCTCATCATGAGCTTCGTGCTGATTTGTTGCTGTTACCTATGTCTCCCAAGTCCCACAGGGATGAGGCAGAGGGCCCCTGTAGATGCCTGCACATGCAGTGGGTTATGATATAGGAGAGGAACGTTGAGTTTGGGGAATCTTTGGCTTTTATGGCAAGTGTAAGCAAGCTTGTTCTTTAACCAGAGAGGCATTACCTCATCGCTTAAAGTTGCTCTCTGCAAACATACCTGAGTAAAGCCTGGGTCGGGGCCTGTATTCTTGGCATACCAGCAAGAATATGCAATGACACTCAGGGCCCATCCCAATGTGCTTCTCCCAAAAACCTCTAAGTTGAATGATCTTTAGTTCTGTGTCAAACTCCTGTTTTTCTTCCTCCTTCCTTATACAGTATCCTAAGGGAAATACTACAAAATGTCTCAGAAAGTGTTGGTTGGATATCTAAAGTTTAAAAAGGAAGCATCCACACCAGCTGGAGATTAAAGAAGCATCAGTAGAAGTCAGTGACCATTAACAGAAATATTTTTAAAATAAGTTGAGTAGTATTTTTGTCGCTCTCTCCCTAACCTTTCTTTTCCACTATTTGACCAAACTCTGCAACAATAAGAAGTAACAGCCAGACACAGTGGCTCACGCCTGTAATCCCAACACTTTGGGTGGCTGAGGTGAGCAGATCACTTGAGGTCAGGAGTTCCAGACCAACTTGGCCAATATAGTGAAACCCTGTCTCCACTAAAAATACAAAAATTAGCCAGGCGTGGTGGCTCAGCCTGTAGTCCCAGCTACTTGGGAGGCTGAGGCAAGAGAATCGCTTGAACCCAGGAGGTGGAGGTTGCAGTGAGCCAAGATCACACTACTGCACTCCAGCCTGGACAACAGAGCGAGACTCTGTCATAAAAGAAAGGGAAGAAGAAGAAGAAGAAGAAGGAGAAGGAGAAGGGGAAGGGGAAGGGGAAGGGGAAGAGGAAGAAGGAGGAGGAGGAGGAAGGAGGAGGAGGAGGAGGAGGAAGAAGAAACAAGCCTGTCTTCAGCCTGTTTTTAGTTTGTTTTAAAACAATTGCTTGAAATTAATAATTGCCAGTATTCTTAGTAACATTCATCGCAGTGAAGCAAATCATGCCCAGTGTAAAGCAAAGATATGGCCAGGCTCTCTTTTTCCTTCTCCAGTGAAGGCAGAAAGCTAAAGAAAGCCTTGCTACTAAGGGATACGGGCTGTGGCTGTGTCCTGCTCAGAATCAATCTCAGTGTCTGCTCTAAAGGCTGATGACAACTAGTTTAAATCAAATTCAAGTCCCCTTTAGCCTTAGAAGAAATAGCTCCTCAAGTTATGGAAAGATCCCAGAATTCCTTGCAACTCATTCTTTATTATAGAATTGTGAGTTCTGGAGTTTGCAGATTTTCTTTTTGTACTACATGAAGCACATTATAAGAAAGTATCCTGTAGCTTTCATTTCGGGGGAAAATAGATATAGTCCTCAGAGATAGTCTGAATCCATTCTTGTCACTCACAGAAATTTCTTCACAGGAGATCTCCATGACTCTTTATGTTTCAAGGTATTAATTTCACTTGGAGCATTGTTTCTCCCACCCAAAGAATTTTATGTTAAAATACACTATTTTATTTATTTATTTATTTAGAGACAGGATCTCACTTTGTCACCCAGGCTGGAGTGCAGCGGCACAATCATGACTCACTGCAGCCTCAACCTCCTGGGCTCAAGTGATTCTCTTGCCTCAGCCTCTCAAGTAGCTGGGACTATAGGCACAGAACCATGCCTGGCTAATCTTATTTCTTGTAGAGATGACCACTTATTTCTTTAAGTGGTCACTATATTGCCCAGGCTGATCTCAAACTCCTGGGCTCAAGCGATCCTCCCACCTTGGCCTTCCAAAATGTTGAGATCACAAGTGTGAGCCACTGTGCTGGCCTAAAATACATTTTAATAGAGTTTTTCCTAACAAGCACCATTGGCCGCAACTGAACTCAGCATTTTAAGGTTTTTACGTGACGATCAGTTCTAGATTTGATGTAAAAGACCCAACGTGTACTCTTAGCATCACTTTACAAAAAACAACAACAACAACAACGACAACAAAACCCACCGCCATGCTGCAAGGGATCATTGGCAGAAATGGTGATTACAGTGCTTATCCTACAGGTCTGTCGACAAGATAAAATAAGAAAATCTGAGAGAAGTTGCCTGGCAGGGTGTCAGTACTCTTGGCATACCAGCAAAAATATGAAGTGAAACTCAGGGCCCATCCCAACCTGCTTCTCCCAAAAACCTCTAAATGGAATAATCTTTAGTTCTGTGTCAAATTCCGATTTATCTTCCTCCTTCTTTATACAGTATCTTAAAGGAAATATTACAGAATGTCACAGAAGATGTTGGTTGGATATCTAAAGTTCAAAAAGAAAGAGAACCACATGAGCTGGAGATTCAAGAAGCATCAGTAGAAGTCAATGGCCATTAATAAAAACATTTTTTATTAAAATATTGAATCTGAATAGAAACCTCCTGTATTTCATTTCTTAAATTCCTTGAGGGTAGCAGCTGCATCTTCTGCATCAATGTAGCCCCTGCCAAGCACAGTGCCTGAAGGCAGGTCCACAGACATTGGCTGAATAAACGAGTGCTCTGCTCCCAGTCCGTACTTTCTCTGTGTCATAAAAAAGCTGACATGTCTGTGCCGCATTTGAGGATGACACTGGATTTCCACAGTGCCTTTTCACCTCAGAGCTCATATTACTTCCTATCAAGTTATTTCCCTGCCCCTCATCCCATCCCAGTGAGAAAGCAGAAAATCCTAGTTCCTTACTGTTCCGGTGGTGGCTCTTCACGCTTACAGAACATTAGGCACACCTGGAACATCACCTAGAGGGACACTGACGTCACCTCATCATAACATACGTCTCTGACAACTGTCAGGAGATATTCCAAGTAAACAAAAAGACACTGTGAATGCCACTTAGGGGTTCTACACAGGGAACTATTAGTGATAAAACCTATTTATTCTCTTTGAGATGGTATACTGGTGACCTCTAGTGGCAAAATTGGTTCAAAATCTGCTTCTATTTCCCACAAAATTTACTTCTTTATTAATTCATACTTTAATTTTATCCTTTATTTAGTAACATTCTCTACTTGTGGAATGTTCTTAATTATGCACAATGATTTGTGTCTGTTCATATCCAAGTAGTACAATTTTGGCATTTCACAGAATCACAGAACTTTTGAGCTGAAAGAGTTCTCAAGGGATCTATCAGTCTCATTTCATTACACGTGGAAAATGAGATCCAGAGGAGTCAAGTGGCTTGCCTGAAGCCTCACCACAGTGGGGCGACAAAAAGTCTTCTGACTCTAGCACACTGCCTGCCAGGTAGTAGGAGCCAAGCAACTAAAGAGAAAATGGGATCTTGTTTAGAGTTCCATGCGGAGGAAAAGTATGGACGCTGTCCTATCCCTCACTATTGTATCCTGGGTGTGTGAGAAGCCTTTAGTTCACAGGTCTTCAGAGAGAGTACAAAGCATCTGAAGGACCATCCCTGAGGAGCCTCACCCATATCTGCATAGGTGTCTAGATCCCATGTCTCCAGCCTGAGTCTGAAGTCATATTGGATGAGACTTCTGGGGCGTCTTGAGAGAGTAAATGTATTTTGAGTTTGGAAGGATGTAAATAATCTGCGTCCAGAGGACCAGCTGTGGTGATTTTTTAAGTGGTCACAAATCCTTGACATGCCCTCCTAGACATCCTCTCCTACGTTCCTTCCCCTTGAAGCTGAACAGGCTTGGGACTGCTTCCACCCAGAGAGTGTAATGGAAGTGACGCTGTGTGACTTCTAAGGATCAGTCATAAAGAGGACACACAACCTTCCTTGTTGGTCTTAGAACACTTGCTCTAGGGAAAACTAGCCACCAAGAAGAAATACAATCCCCCACCAAACCACTGTACTGGAGAGACCATATGTAGGTGCTTGAAATGATAGCTCCAGCTCAGCTCCCAGCCAGCAGCCAGCTTCCACCGTGGCTGAGTGAGCCACCTTAGATACACAGCCTGTCTTAACTTCAGATGACCGCAGCCCCCACCTACATCTGACTGCAGCTGCAGGAGAGACCCTTAAGGGAGAACTGCTCAGTTAAGTCCTTCCTGAATCACTGAGCTGCAAAATAGGAAAATAAAATGGTGTCACTCAACAACACTAACTTGTGGGGTAAATTGTTACACAGCAATAACGTACAGAACAAATAGTTTCTTAAAGACATTTCTCTCATTCTGTAACAAACACTGGATGAAAATGCAAAATAACATACACATATTAAATACTGGCGGAATTGCAGTTAATCTGTTCAACTTTCATAAATCAGAGTTCTTGGTCCAAATGAATAGGTATTCTAGGTGACAGAAATGTAAGTTCTTCCTCTTTCTTGAAATGGTGATTCCATTTAATAGAATGGTGATTAAAATGGAATGGTGATTCTATTTTAAGAAAGCTAAGTAAATTTTATGAAGTTTTCCAAAGGGAATTTTCTATTTCAGAATCCTAGCCTTTCTCGACCAGGTTTCCCCAAGTGAACCACAGACCACAGAAAAGGATGTGAGTGACCACTTTCTGAATTCTCCCAAGGGTGTTTTATAACTAGTACCTTTCTAGATGCAAGGAAATAATTTAATTCATTGCATACAATGAACACTTTGGAAGGCTTAGTTCCCTCTCAGAACCCAGGCTGAGAAGGCTGGGAGGCACTATAGGCTAACTCAGCCATGCAGTAGCGTTGTCAACTGGAAACTGAAGTTTAGAGAGGTTAAATAATTTGCACAATGTTACCACACCAAACCTGAACCAGGGTTTGATTGCAGGGACTTCAACTCTAGAGCTTGGAAACTTAGTCATTACTCAGTGTTCCTAAGAAAAATACTGCATAAATGGGTAATAAACAAGGGAAATATTTGCCTTAGCAGCAATGTTGGTATGTGAACAGGTAATGGATTTAGCAGCAATGATTGTAACTATCTGGTAATGCAAACTACAAGTGCGTAAACTCAAAATTATCTGAGCCAAAGACTTCTTTTTCCTTTTACTTAAAATAATAAAGCTAAAACTTTTTTAAAAAGTATTCAACTCAGATTAGTGAGGTGTTGCTTTATCCCCAAACCTGTAGGCCATCAATACAATAGGGAGTGTGAATCAGGGGAAGGACAGAGGAGCAGAGTTCAAAGGTCAGGCCCCTCTGAGACCAGAGCAAGAAACCAAAGGGATTAGGAGTGCATAGGTGAGAGAGAGAGAAAGGAAGGGAGGGAAGACAGAACACAGCAATGGAAAGAAGACACACGCCATAGAGAGCACTCAAGAGAGGATCAGAGGCAAGATTACAACAAAGGACACAGTGGATAAAACGTTTGTTGAGGGAATGAGGAAAAGGGGAGAAAAAGAGAAGGTATGGGGTATAACAAATTAAAGATGCTACTATTCGTCATTCTTTATTAGAATGATGAAAATAATACCAACTACGATGGATTAGGAAAAGTAGTATAGTGAGATGGCAAAGGCAGCTCTGATCTGTGTCACCATTTTGTCAAAGTGGCATATCTGATATGTAGAATTTAAAGTCATAATCCTAATTTGAGTCCCGGCTTTGAGATCCACTTGAAAATATCAATGTTTGGTTTATAAACACCTTATCTCCTTAGAGAAATTAAGGTTAACAACTTCAGGAGCCCAGCCACATTGCAATAGGAACATGCATTGTCTACACCCACTTTCATCCAGTGGAATTCACTGCAGGAGGTGCCAGCCTGAGAGTCAAATCAGATGCACTGAACTGACAGCTGGGTACGTAATGGGTGAATGGATAAAGGAATATTCCACTTTTCCTCGTTGATTGCCCTTCCCTATCTCTACTGGTGAAAAATTTGAAGACAAATTTACTGGAGAAGAAATAAAGTGAATATAAGTATAAATTTGAATAATTCAAGGCAGTAGGAATAGAATCTCTGTATACCTGATTTCCATATATAAAAGATTTTAAGGCTGGGTGCGGTGGCTTACACCCATAATCTCAGAACTTTTGGAGGCTGAAGCAGGCAGACCACTTGTGGTCAGGATTTTGACACCAGCCTGACCAACATGGTGAAATCCTGTCTCTACTAAAAAAAAAAAAAAAATACAAAAATTAGCCAGGTGTGGAGGCGGGCTCCTGTAGTCCCAGCTACTCCAGAGGCTGAGGCAGGAAAATTGCTTGAACCTGGGAGGGGAAAGTTGCAGTGAGCTGACATTGCACCACTGTACTCCAGCTTGGGCAACAGAGTGAGACCCTGTCTCTAAATAAATAAATAAATAAAAGATACTAAGGTACTATGTATCTCTTCCCTTTTTCATTTTCTAAGGATATACTGAGGATTATAACTCACTTAATAAATTGAGAAAACGTAAATCTATTCTGATATAAATAAATAGTTTGATGTGAAATGAAATATTTATATAGTCTCAAAATATCTCCCTCTAAAATACTTGCTAATTACTGAAGGAAAAGTGAGTCAGACACCACCCGTAATCAAGAGCTCAAAGTAAACCTCACTGGTAAAGGGAAAATAGAAATTATATACCACCTGACAGTATGCCATGAGAAGAATACAGTATCATTCTGTTGTATTCTCGCTAAACTTATTGATCATGAGGAAACATCAGAAAACACAAACTGAGAACCATTTTACACAATGACTGCGCTACAATCTTTTAAAGTTATGAAAGTCAAGTAAAGATGGAGGAAGTGTTCCAGATTGAAGGAGATGAAAGTGATGTGACAGCTACATGCAACATATGATTTTAAACTGATACTTTTTGTAAAGGATATTATCAAGACAACTGGTGAAGCTTCAGTGGGCTTTGAAGATTGGGTAAGAGTGATGTAGGGATGCCCTTTTCCTGATGTTATTGGTTGTATTGTGGTTACGAAGGAGAAAGTCTTTGTAAGAAATACACACTAATGTATCTAGGAGTGGTAGAGCATTGGCAACTTTCAAATAACTTAGGAACAAAACAGAATCTTCTTTAGGTTACTTGAAAATTTTCTATAGTCTGAGATTATTTCAAAATAAGGGATAAAATGCAAAAGACATGACTGTGCTGAAGGGTGGCATTTACAATTTGTGCCATGTCTCCTTTACTCTCCGCCCTCCATGCATGCCTTGAATATCCTGTAGCTAAATTTGCCACTTTCTACATTTTATTTTTCCTAAACAACTTTTCACATGCATCACCATAGTAGTGTTGTGATAGATGTCCATACTCCAACCACTTATATTTTCACATGCTTCTGTGAAAATATTATCACCCATGTTAGGATTAATACCTTAGTTCTATATATTAGAAAAACTCTAGTATTAATCTCATTTTTTATGAAAAACATTGCATAAATATAACATGAAAATCCAATAACCTATAATCCCTTCACACTAATATATACATTTTTCCAAGTTCCTTTCCCATTCTAGTCCATATATATAAATTACTTTTGCATGGTTGTAATCACAACATAGATACAATTTTATATTCTATCTTTCATGTCGGAGCATATTCCAATATCGGTAGAGAGCCTCTGGGCTCTTCTTGCCCTCTGATTCTATGATTACATTTTTGAAACAATGACCTCATAACATAACTAGAGGACCATATTTCATTATTCAATACCTGCAATGAAGGCACCTTATTGCTTCTACCTAGTCAGTACAATGCAGAAATGCTATCTATCTAGTAATTTCAATTCTGATGCATTGTCATTTGACAGAGGCTTTGAAGTCACCTAGACCTGGGCTTGAATCCCAGCTCTGCATTGTTCAAGGTACTAAACCTTTCTGAGCCCAGTTTTCAATCTGAAAAACAGGGAAAATATCAATAGCATGATATTTGTGTGGATTGAGATAATGCATATAAATTTTTCAGTACAGTGCCTGGCATATAATAAGCTTTTAATGAATGCTTATTATCATTATTCACCTAAGAGACTGTATTAGTCAGGGTATCATTGTTCTAAATCATTGTTTTTTGTACATATATATGATGTATAAGCTGGGAGGCTGGGCCAGTCTCACCTTCTTACATTTTTCTGCCTGCTTTATATTCCCTGGCAGCTGATTAGATTGTGACCACCAGATTAAGGGTGAGTCTGCTTTCCCAGTCCACTGACTCAAATGTTTATCTCCTTTCCAACACCCTCACAGACACACCCAGGATCACTACTTAGCCTCCTTCAGTCCAATCAAGTTGACACTCAGTATTAACCATCACAGAGACACATGACTAGTTAGTAAAGTGTGGGGTTACTCCAAACATTTGAGACTCTTAGTTTTATTTGTGATAAGTGATGACGGGTTGCTTTTTAGATAGAAATAAGTATCCAAATAGTTAACTAGGATTTCCAAAGAAACCAACTGATTTTCTAATTGTCACCAAAATTGAGAATCTACAGGAAAACTAGAATGACATTTGATTAATCATTCTTTCCGACTCCTGCATCAATCTGCCTCCCTCAAAAAGGTTTAAAAAAAAAAAAACCCTTAAGGGTGTAATCATTGGAACATGCAGTTTGCTTTTTAAAAATAATCAATTAGTTATGAATTTGTCTAATTCCTTTCACAGTCAAATGATTACACGTTACAGAAAAAGCATAAATGTCCCAAACTACAAAATGGACAAATAGAAGAGTTACTGTTTGTGTTGGTAAAAAATATCCTGAAAAAAAAAAAACGGTTCTTTGAGAAATTCCTTGAAATACAGGCTCTCCCAGGGCAACTGTATGCTTGACAATCACTAAATATTTCACAGAGAGACACTGGCTGAGAAATGTAGCATTTAGGGGTCAACAGTCACTGCAAACTAAAGAGTCTCTCAAATTATAACATTTTATTACAGAAATTCCATTTTTACAGTATGGTAAAGGGCTCAAAGCAGAAAGGACAGGAATCCACTGTGTCAGTTGAGAAACACTGTACCAGCACAAAGCTCAAGTCATTTAAAATTCCAAAGTAAAAAAGAATCATAAGAAACATTGTTAAAAAAAAATCTTCTAAACATTTTTATAAAGGAAGCTAACCTGGTAACCACAAATGAAGATGAAAGTAAAATATTCACATGGAGGAACAAATAATAGTAGAGCCTTTTGTCTGGTAAGAAAAGGTAGTAAAGATTTTCAAGAGGGATAAGAAAAGAAGAATGTGTTTTAAAATACAAGCTTTTCAAACAACTTTTACTAACGTCACACTACCAGCAATGAAAACCACGCATGTGCACAGTCAAGCGCTCTGAGCCAAAGTCATTAAGCTGACAATGAAACATGTGTGTGGAGAAAGAAGGGAACAATGATTAAATGGGGAAGAAAGTGAGTAAGGGCTGAAAAGAGCCTGCTGTTGACTGTGTGCATCCTAAGAAAGCTGGTGGAGGGAAGACCCAGGTCACTGTAACAGAAAGGCAGCAAGAGAGGCTCACTGTTCTTCTAGACCATTCATGTGAGCTACCACTGAGTCTTTTATGTTCCCACTGTTGAGGACTGAAAATGAATACTAGGCTGGGCATGGTGGCTTACACCTGTAATCCCAGCACTTTTGGGAGGCTGAGG
>NW_012117378.1:642698-645005 GCF_000951035.1 Colobus angolensis palliatus | reverse complement strand
GAGATCATGCCACTGCACTCCAGCCTGGCAACAGAGCAAGACTCCGTCTCAAAAAAAATAAAAATAAAAATAAGAAAGAAAGAAATGAATACTAAAGCCTATCTAGGAAAGCAAAACACCTTTTTCTGGAACAACTTTTACAATAACTTTGATTCTGTGATTGGTGGATATATTCTTTCAGCAGTGTCACTTATAAAGCTTTTGGATCATTTCAAATGTTTATTTCTAGGTTTGTGGAGCCCAATAGAAGCTGATTCATCTGGTTCGTCCTGTTCTTTTGGGGCCTATGTCCTCCTTCTCTCTGTACCCAGACTATCTTTGAAGGCCAAAGGAACCTTAAAGTTCTCTAAGGAAACCAGGCTTTGACCCTGAAATTCTGAACAAGTCAAGCAGGCAGGAATCCTGTGAGGGAAAGTGTGTCCAAAGCTGATCCCATCCAGCTGGGGCCTTTGTGAAATGAAGGGCCCTGTGTCAGCCACCTTGCCCCCTCTTCAGGAATGCAGACCTGGGACAGGTCAACATCTTATTAGCTCACGAGCTCAGGTTAATAAAATGCACCCTGATTTTCAGGATCTCCTTGGGATTTCTCCCTGGAAAAAATTATGACTCCCTGGAAAAAAAATAACTATGAAGGATGTTGTACAAATTTAACATGAGAAAATTCTAATGCCCCCCTCCCTTTTTTTGTGATTATTCTAATGATGAAGAAAAAAAACATATAGACAACCAATGGATGGTTTTTGTCTTTGAAAGGAAGAGTCAAAATATTAATACTTATCCTTTGCTGAGAAAATTAGAGAACACTCTCGATTACTGAAAACATTAGATACTACGCTAACATGACATTTCTTACGCTTGTTTACTAAAACTAGTTTTTGCTTTATGCTAGATCATTTGTCTCAGTTAAGTGGATTTCTTCTGATTGAAGATTTTTCTGCAGAAAGAGCACTTACAATTTCTAGCAATACATTAGTGACCCTAGAGCCATACCACTCCCAGAAGCTGCTGAGAAGCAGAGTTAATCTCCTTTTTCTTATTGAATCTCTTATGCTCAGTCTCTAAGGCATTTTGCTGATCCAGGGGAGGTATTCCTAATGCCACTGTCCATATTATCTTTAGCTTACAGGAACAGATATTTTACTCTGCCAATGGCATTATCCATACTTATATAGATCCCAAATGCCAATTAAGATTTGCTGAAACTTTTTGCCATTGCTGGTGCAATTAATGTACTTGTTTGATTTCACTAAAAACAACATTTCCAACATACTAGAGATGATCTTTTTCGATACCCTTAAGGATATGGGAATGATCTTTTAAATTAGTATTCATAGCCAGATTCATTGGAGGGCATAAAGAGAAATGACACTTGTGGTAGGGGTTTCTGTGGTCCTGACCAGAACACCCTCAGCCAGCACTTGCCACGTCCTTGTGTACTTATTTAACCATGCCCCCACTCTGGGACTCTCATCTGCACCGTTGTCTCCCAAGATGTCCAGTGTAACCCAGCAAAGCTGCCAATAGTCGCTTGGCAGACACTTGAGAGCGTGGCGCTGGCTGCAAACACTGGCTCCATTCATATCAGAAAAGAAAGGCCTGCTCCCTTTTCACCGACAAGACTCCTGCTATGGCTCAGTGTTCTCTCAGCTGGGGAGCCACAAGTCTATTTCCTTCTTTAGCCCATATTATAATGGAGGATAAGATGAAAAGGAATACAGACCCTTGATACCTTTTACTTAGAGTGCTAACTAATGCAGGGCCTCGTGTCTGATCTTCTGCTTGGCTGAGGGGACGGCAGATGGCCTTCTGAAAGCTTTTCAAACCCGGGCTGCTTTCAGCAGGGCGTGAGGGGGTATTGTTACATTTTCCATATAGTGGTAGGAAGCATCACTGAATAAAAGCACACAACAATTGTGCCACTTCTCTGGGAAGCATATTACAACCTTACAATGAGGGCTAATTGGCCGACACCGAAAGCAGACGCAGACACAGCTTTGAATATTATTCAGGAGAGGTTTTAGAGAGCAGAGTCAGGACGGAGGCTGAGGCATAAAGGAGAGGAGCGACGGGAAGGACATCGACAGGGAGGCAGCGAGGGCTGGCATGAAGAGGGAAAAGAGTGGCTTCATTATATTCATCAGAAAAGAATCGTGCTCTTGTATAAAGAGTTCGTTCATATCCACCTCCCCTTCCTTATCAGGGGGACGTCAACAGGCAGTCCCAGCTTACAGTGCCATGTCCACAGGACACTGCCGTTACCATGAGAACTGATGTGGCCACATCTCAGAGCCTTCTTTTTTTTTTTTT
>NW_012117378.1:636840-640003 GCF_000951035.1 Colobus angolensis palliatus | reverse complement strand
AGGCACAGAAAGACAAATACTATGTGATCTCACTTCTATGTAGAATCTAAAAATGTCGAACTCATGGAAGCAGAGAGTACAATGATGATTATCAGAGGTTGGATGGTGAGGATATTGCAGAGATGTTGGCCAAAGGATACAAAATTTCAATTTGACAAGATGAATAAATTTAAGAGATCTTTTGTACATCATGGCAACTATAGTTAAAAACAATATATTGTATACTTAAATATTTCAAAGAGAGTAGATTTTAAGTGTTCTTACCACTAAAAAAATAACTATGTGAAGTAAATTATACGTTCATTAGCTTGATTTAGCCATTCCACTACATATATGTATATATATAATATGTATATGTAGCCATTCCACTACATTATATATATATAATGTACACCATAAACCATAAACATATACAAATTTTTTTTTTGTATTTAGTAAATAAGAAAAATGTAGAAAGTGAAATCTAATCCAAGAGGACTGTGTCTCCTAAGGAAAATGGTGAGAAATGAAGAATGTTCCTATAAATTTAACATGCAAACAAAGCATGTCCTTGAAAGAATTAACCTTGAGATGCCATTGTGAAATAAACCATAGTAAGAGCAGTGTCTGGTATATGTAAAAGATACATGATGAAAAATTTGATAAACTAAAAACAGAATTGAAATGTCAACAGCTTGTTTTAGAAAAGTAGTGAAAAAAATGATGATGTACCATTGCCTCTTTTCCACATACACATTGCCTGGCCCTGAAGTTGTTTGAATTTGCAATTTCTGTTTTAGAGTCACTGGGATATAGCAACAGGTGGTGAGACTGGAACTAATAGATAGGATCATCCAGAGAGTGTGTCCAGAGAGAGAACAGTAGCCAAGGACAGTCTTGGGGAAATGCTGGAGGACACAGGTTCCCAAAAGAGCCTGAGATGAAAGATGAAAGAGGCTGAAGACGAACCTGAGCCGTGCAGTGGCATCAAAGCCAGGGGAGCGGAAGCATAGGAAGGAAGGAAAGATCAATGCTGTCCAATGTCTTTTGTCCTGCACTGTATGGCTCCCACCTCTAAGGTCCCAGCAGTGGGGCCAGTTCAGCCACAGTACAGTTGAGACCAGAGATTCCTAAACTATCTTGGTTTATGGTGCCCTTAGTGTCTCAGTAATTTTTTCATAGTGCTCCAAAGCCAAGAGAAACACCAAACAGTTCCATATATTAAGTGTTTAGATCCAAACATCTTATGAACATTGTTATGTCCTAAAAACCTACTAGTCATTAAAAAAATTACTATACCCAAATTGAAAGAAGATATATTTTTATTTCATTCTTAAAGGAGCACACTTACTTATGGGATGTGTGCACCTGTTGGGCACGGCATAACTTCTCCAGCCTTCTCAAACTGCTACCCTTACTACCTGTTCTATTAAAAGATACGTAGCTCAGTCTAGTGTGAAACAATGAATGACCACCAGCCAGTAGTCCTCTCAGTGTCTGACAGAGGTTGAGATGCCCTCATGGAACCTTTGTGAGTTTGCTGCGGTGCCCTAGAGCATCTTGGCACACAGTTTGGGAGCCATGCGGTTAGACAGCATGGACTGGTCTGGAATCCTATCATTTGTAATGTGTCTTTGGGGACATTTGTTCTGAAATCCATATAACTCACATACAAATAAATTTATGAAGCACAACTGGTTTGTGACTTGAGTAACTACTGGCATTGCCTGTTCTCACTGCTCCATACTACCAGGAAGTAGAATTACTTAAATAAACAAAATTCAAAGTAAATGAAAGTTTGACTAATGCCTTCAATCCTTTCCCCAAACAAACCTTTTCAAGAGTTAGTAAAAACTTCCTTCTCCTTTCTCTTGCCTTCTTCTCGCCTTCCTCTGAATAAGAAAAGAAGCAGTATAAAGGGGAGGCGATGAGGGTAAAAGGAGACAGTGACGGGTCTGACCAGTCACACAGGATCAGTGCCGGGGACTCGAGGCCTTTCTATTCAGAATTAGAAATGATCGGTCCTTGTGCGAGAGCCTCCGTATCCAGCAGCTTCCAATACCACGCTCCGCTGGCATCCGGTAGCCAATGTCTTTCTGGATAATCACCAAGGCCAACCCATTAGGGCCTGAAATCCTTACAGCTTTTAGAGTTCACGAAAAGGTGCCAGGCTTTCTCTGGTATCCAGCTCCAACAAACTACCAAAAAGCCCAGCATGAACAAACACTGCCACCTCCACTCAGTATCCATGCAGAAACTGTAAGATGAGAAGGGTGCTCAGATGGAATGTCCACAACCATAGGAGACTTGGATTGGGATCTTGGCTCTATCATTTCCTGGAGAGGCCTTAAACAAGTTGCTAAAAAAATACGAGCTGCAGTTTTATCATCTGTAAAATAGGGCCATAATATCACGATGATGCTGTAAGGATTAAATAAGATGTTAAAAGGACATAACATTGTATCTGGAATCCAGCAAATGTATTGAAACCATTGCATTTAATATTGACTCTATGAATTTATTGAACATAGGAGTTTAAGAAATCCTTCCTTTCTAGGTAGTCTGGCTCTGCCTCTTATTGGCTCTGTGCTCTTGGGCAAGGCACTTAGACTCTCTGGGCCTCCCTTACATATATATATATGTATATGTACACATGTGTGTGTACACATATGTATGCATATGTGTATATTATAAAAAGAAAAGTAAGAAACTGGGTTAAACTTTCTTTTAATATAAGCAATAGCTTTTTAATGCTTTACTTTTGCAAGGATTCCACAATTTGAATGAATGATGTCTGCTAAACAAGCTCCATTTTTTAAATAATAATTTGTTTTCCTATTTTTAGTTATCAAAGCCCAAGAACGTTTTATTAACAAGGGCGAACCAGTGTTACCATGTCAAATGAATAAAATTGTCTCCAAAAGCCAAAGAAACATGGTGTTTTGACTAACTGGCACATTTTCGTCACAAATATATGAACAATTTCCATTTACCATTTTGAAATATAGAAACAGCAGAAATTAGCACTAATTCCCGATTCCATCAGTGGTTATTATGCTGCACCAGCTCCAAAGGCCTTTTGTGCACTGAGATTTTTTGACTTGGTCTAACAAAGGAGAAGGAGTGGCAATTGGGAGCAAGGAGACATTGGTCCTCTCGTGTGGTTGCCGGCTCTTGTGTGGTT
>NW_012117378.1:574281-635400 GCF_000951035.1 Colobus angolensis palliatus | reverse complement strand
TGAGTATGCTTTATCATTATACTGAAAATAATAAAAGTTTTATTTTTAAAAAACTGAGTAGTTGCAGAATTGTATGTTTGAGAATTTATCCATTTCTTCCTTACCTATGTCATCTGCGAGAGAAATGTTGGTGAATGTGCTGTCTTCTTCCTCCTCTTTCCTGGACCCGTCCATCTTGTTCAATTTTCAGACCTGTTAGTAAGAAAAATGAGGGCCGAGAAAAGCAGCAGTTGTCCCATGTGACCACCCTTGTTAAATCATTAATCAGTGAACGTCCAAGCAGGTGCTATCTGAACCTTGCACTATCCACCCTCTTCCTGCTTTCCACCTGAGAAGTTCTTATCTGAGTGTTGCATTCTTAACCGGAAGTGGTAGGAGACCCAAGTTAAAGACTTACAACCCTTGACCGGAGGCTGCTGTGCTGGCACGGCTGCTGTACTCTGGCTAGATGCCAAACCCTGCCTTCAAGTTTCCTTAGGCTGAATTGCACAAGGAAATTGCCCAGAAAGTGTAAGGAGAAGGTTGAGGGAAGAAACTGACTTTATATGATTAGCATATCTTTTGGATACCCATGATAAACTTCTCAAGGATGTATCAATGACCACAGCATGACCTGGGGGTAAGTCACAACCCCTCAGAACCTCAATGTTCTACCTGTAATATGAGGGTAAGTCTGTTGTGGGGATTAAATGGAAACTGTCTGGTACATACATAAAGAAATAAGATTCTCTATATGGCATATATGAAGAAATATGATTATATATTGAGCTCATCAGTACTCTCTCATATTACTGTTCAGACACCTCATCCTCTAAAAGTTCATTGAAACAACAAGGTCTCCCTTTTGTGTTTCTGGAGTTGAGCCCAAGAGGAGAGATGTTGGCTTCTCTAGCCCTTAGGCAGGGATCCTTTGTTTGAGGAGGAAGTATTTCTTTACAACTATTTATCCAGGTGACCTAGTTCACATTCGTATACAGACACAAAGCAACACTATTTTAGAATTTCAAATAATCAATCCTTTGGGTAAAAAAATAGCCAAATTTAATGAAGCACTTTAAGCAGATATTAAAATTGTTACTACATGCTACATTCTTCACTAAGTGCTTTGATACGTAGAATTTTTTTTTTTTTAATTCAGGCAAGTTCATTGTTACTATATCAAGCAGAATGGATGTGAGCTGTTGGAAATCCTGAATGTTAAAAATTAAGTTCACTAGAAGAGACTTCCCCCTAATTTTTCAATTATATTCTGCATATACTGAGTGCCTATTCTATACAAGCTGAGCGCTTTGGAGGTTCAAAGTCAGAGGTTTATTTATTTGCTATTAATAAGCTTATAAAAGAGTTCAAAAACAAGAATCCTGGAGGTTTACAGAAGGGAAAAAATATATGCAGCTGACAGGACCCTGAAAGGCTTAGAGAAGGGGACATTTGAGATGCATGATCAATGAAAAGTGGGATTCAACAGGCAAAAATGGCCAGGTAGTGAGTGCTTTCTCAGTGAAGGAATATGGGCAAAAGCTCAGAGACAGGAAGGCATTGGGCACATCCAGAAACCAAGAGTATAAAATACAGGTAAATAAGAAGTGGGAGATACAGTGGAAAATAGGATGTCATATCTAAGAGAGGTTTGTATGCTAGACTGTGTTAGTTCAAGTCCTCTAAGAATCAGACACCAAGATGGGATTAAAAGGATGAGATAAAATAGAGAGGGAGGCAGAAAGGTTGGAGGGACATTAGACCATGATGCAAGCCTGACCTGGAGTGAAAACAAAGTGGAATGGAAAGTCCAGCTTGATCTTCAGAATAAAGAAATTTTGACAAGGATGTCAAAGAATACTGGAGCCAAAGCTGACCATAAGAGGAGTCCCATGTCTCTCAGAAATGGCCTCCCTTAGTTTTCATGCAGCACTTAGTTACTGGCTGGGAGCAGCTGGCAGAAAGTGAGACCTCTGTGCAAATGTAGTTATGGATTTCAGAGCACAGTAGCTGAGGCTACACTCCCTGTAGCCTCAAGTATGGGATAAAAGAGGCTCACTTTTAACTGAGGTAGAGAATTATCTGTGGATTTAAATTATCCATGGTGAATATTTTCCCTTTTGTTTTCTTCTACTAGTTATATAGTTGTAGCTCCCATACTTAGGCTATTGATTTCTTTTGCATTAATTTTTATATATGGAGCGAGAGGTAGGGATGCAGCTTCATTCTTTTACATTTGGATATCCAGTTGCCCCAAATCTGTTTGTTGAAGAAAATTTGCATTTTCATCACATTTAATTGTCTAAGTATTCTTGTTGTAAGTCAATTGGCCATAGATGTTTGGGTTTATTTCTGGAATCTCATTTCTAGTCCATTGGGCTATACATCTACCTTTATGCTAGTACCACACTGTTTTGATTACTGTAGCTTTGTGGTAAAAAGTTATAGTTATGCAAGATGAATAAGTTCTAGAGAATGGCTGCATAAAATTTTGCCTGTAGTTAACAATATGGTACTGTACACTTACAAATTTGTTCAGATGGCAGACCTCACATTAAGCGCTGTTACCACAATAAAATAAAAATTAGGAAAAAAAAAAAAACCAGTTTCTCTATTAGTGTGTTTTTTTAATTAAAATTTTCCCTTAATTATATTCTGTTTTAAATGAATTTACCTTTTTATTTTCACAAGTGTATTTAAATTATGGATTCAATTTTAGTAAATATGCTTTAATATTCTAACAGCTCACATCAAGACAGCAATCTTTACATACGCAATTAGCTTTGGCAATAAAGTGATAAATAGAAACACAATTCTTGACTTTACTGATGGATATTCTCTTATAAGACATCAGTCTGGATTCTTCAGCATCGGCAATAATGAAGCATGACATTCATAATATGCTTATTTAGACAGGCAGATAATGCATAAACATTCTGTTTAATAATAGAATTTGGCTGGGCATGGTAGCACACACCAAGGCGGGAGGATTGCTTAAGCCTAGGAGTTGGAGACCAGTCTGGGAAACACAGAGAGACACTATCTCTACAAAAAAGATTTTTTTAATTAACTGGGCGTGGTGGCATGCCTGTAGTCCCAGCTATTCGCAGGGGATCACTTGAACCCAGGAGTTCAAGGCTGCAGTGAGCTATGACCACTGCACTCCAGTGTCAGTGACAGAGCAAAATGCTTTCTCTTAAAAATACTAATAATAATAGTAAGTGAATTTGGCAGCAATTGGTAAAAATAAAATGCAGTATATATAATGTTTTGTAATTCAACATAACAAGGGGTTAAATGATGTGGATTTGTAGCTTCCTGTTTTATCCAATTATCTTTAGGCCATCTACTCCAGCAACAAGATGTCAGATTTCATTCCACCATTCATCAAATATTCATGTGGCATCCACTGTGCTTCCAGGGTAAACACTGTATTTCTTTAAATGCCTTCCAAGATGCCCAGTTCTGCTTGGGCAACACAGAAAATTTTAAGGCAAAGTTTAACACATTTTATTTTACACATTGTATGTAACTTTTAGTCAGTATATAAGTTACCTAGATTCATTCAACATTCGTTCAACAATTGTTTATGTGCTAGGCATTGTTCCAGGCACTGAGGTTATAACATAAATGAAAGAAACTACTTTTAATCACAGAGTTTACGTTTTTGGCAGAGAAGATAGACAATGATTAAACAGATAGACATATACATACACAAATATATATACTACATGTGTATTCAAATATATACACTATATGTATATACAAATATATATACCACGTGTATGTCATGTATGTATACCTAAACACACACATCCAATGGAGAGGAGAGAAGTGCTATGAAGAAAAACATTGCAGGGTAAGGCACACAGAGAGTAACAGAAGTGTGAGTGTTACTTTATATGTGGTGTCGGGAAGGCCTAGCTGATGAAATGACATTGGAGCAGGGACTAAAGGAGTTGAAGGAGCCAGCCCAAGGACATCTGAAGGAAGAACACTAGCAGAGGGATTAGCAAGTGCAAAGACTTTGAGGTGGCATGAATAGGCTTGGCATGCCCAAATAAGGTGTTATAATAGGGAAGATTGAGTGCTGTCTGGAAATATATCAGGGACTGACCATGCAGAGCCTCACAGGACCTTTTAAGTTCCTTGGGTTTCAATCTGTGAGATGGGATACGTTATGCAGAGGAGAGGTATGATCTGACTTCTGGTTATAGCAGGATCACTCTGATCTGTAGTGAAGAAAATAGACACTGGTTAAAGGATGAGGGGTAGGGGAAGGCAGAGTCAGGGAAGTGAGTTTAGAAGACTATTGCACTAATCCAGGCAAGAGATGGTGCTGTGATCTGGACCTGAGTGGCCACTGTTGAGGTGATATGAAGTAGTCAAATTCTGGACATATTTCGAATCTGGATCCAAAGGCGTTTGCCAATGTGGAGAGTAAGAGAAAGATCAGTCAAAGATGACTCCAGGCCAGGCACGGTGGCTTACGCCTGTAATCCCAGCACTTTGGGAGGCCAAGGCAGGCAGATCAAGAGGTCAAGAGATCAAGACCAACTTGGCCAACATGGTGAAAACCCGTCTCTACTAAAAATACAAAAATTAGCTGGGTGTGGTGACACGCACCTGTAGTCCCAGCTACTAGGGAGGCTGAGGCAGGAGGATAGCTTGAACCCAGGAGGCAGAGGTTGCAGTGAGCTGAGATCATGCCATTGCACTCCAGCCTGGGTGACAGAGCAAGACTCCCTCTCAAAAAAAAATAGATGACTCCAGAGTTTTTGGTATGAGCAACTAAAAAGGGAGGTATCATTAGCTCAGGTGAGAAAGACTATGAGAAAAACATATGGAAGGAGAAACTTAAGAGTTTGATTTTGGGCATGTCTAGTATGAGATGCCTTTAAACATCTGATATGGTTTGGATCTGTGTCCCCACCCAAATCTCATGTTGAAATGTAATCCCCAGTGCTGGAGGTGGAGCCTGGTAGGAGGTGGTTGGATTGCGGGGGTGGTTTCTAATGGTTTAGCACCATCCCGCTAGTGCTGTTCACATGATAAGAGTTCTCATGAGATCTAGTCATTTTAAAGTGTGTGGCACCTTTCCTATCTCCCTCTTCCTCCTGCTCCTGCCATGTAAGATGCTTGCTCCAGCTTTGCCTTCCACCATGAGTAAAAGCTCCCAGAGGCCGCCCCAGAGTAGATGCTGCCATGCTTCCTGTATAGCCTGCGAAACTGTGAGCCAATTAAACCTCTGTTCTTTAGAAATTACCCAGTCTCAGATGTTCTTTAAGCAGTGTGGGAAGAGATAATACAACATCCAAATGGAAATGTTCAGTGAGCAGGTGAAGATGAGCCTGGAGTTTAGGACAGAAGCTAGGGGAGATATAAACTTGAGAGCTGTGAAGGTGTGTAAAGTCACAGGACAGATGAGATCATCTAGGCAAAGGTGTAGACACCTTTGCCTTGTAGCTGTCCACACTTAGAAATCAGAAAGACGAGGAGGAATGAAAGCAGGAGACTGAGAAGCAGCAGCCAATATGGAAGGGGGAGAAGCACAAGACCCATGTTCTGGAAGCCAAATGAGGAAATTATCTCCAAACGACAGAGTGATCAACAGTGTTAAGTGGTCAGATCAAACAAGGTAAGGATGAGGGATGATCCCATGTAAGATGTTTAAATGAATGTCCCGTTTCAGTTTCTAACCAGCGAGAAAATCTGATGAAGATAGTGGCTACAAAAATAAGGAAGTGGGGAGTGATCAGGAAATGGAAACTCTAAAGAAAAAGGCCACTTGGGAACTATGAGCAACTCTTTTCCAGCAGGGTGGATTGGAAGCAGAGGGGAACAGGATGGAGAATGTTTATTTTCATAGTTCAGTGGTGAATCCAGAATTTTTCTGCAGGAAGAACCTGGGTCAACATTCTGATTGGAAGAGGACAGGTGGGCAACTAGTCTTGGAGATGCATTTTATATTAATTAAGAAAATGCTATTGTCCTTATCAAAGAATTGGAGAGAGGAAGGATTAAAAACTCTCACAAGCATCCCCTTGGAGCTACCACTGCCCAGACTTGAGGGCTGCCACATATGGATATTAGCCTTGCACAGAGCTGCCCAATAAGGGAAAGTGGGGTCTGAAATCCATCCCATGCTCTGCTCACCAAACCATGCCCTAAACCTCCCAGGTGTGCCTTTTCCTAATTTGCATATATACCAGCCATACGCTGCATTGATGCAATAAAAGATGTTTTTTCATCCCAACGGGCACAAACTGTATTTATCAATTAAATCCTTGTATTAACGAGGAGAACTGCCAGCACTCAACTCTCCAGCTGAAAATTATTCAGAATCTGTAAAGTGTTTTTTAAAGGTGAGCTATTCTTACTTTCATGTCCATATCCTTACAAGGCATTTATTAGTGTTAAAACTTTCAAAGTCATTTGACTCTTACTATTGAAACATGTCTACTATTGAGAAAACAAGGCCATGAATTAAATCTGACTTCAATAAAATTTCACATGCCTTCCTTGATCTAAGCAATTGATACTTGCTTATGTCTAAACTCTGCAGCCCTTGTCTGAAAATCTTGATTTATAGCTCACTAAGGTCAGTATGTTCCTATTATTGTGGCTTTGTTGGCTCCCTCTGGTGGATAAATTATGGGAACATTAATTTTAAGTGCTCTTTAACAAAAAGCCTCAGCATTTTGTTTTTGCTTTTTAATTTTTAATTTTTTTTTAATTTCAGTGGGTCTTTGGGGGAACAAGTGGTGTTTGATTACATGAATAAGTTCTTTGGTGGTGATTTCTAAGATGTCAATGCACCCAGCACCCCAGCAGTGTACACTGTACCCAAAGTGTAGTCTTTCTCCCAAGTCCGCAAAGTCCAGCATATCATTCTTACTCCTTTGTATCTTCATAGCTTAGCTCCCACATATGAGTGAGAACATAGGATGTTTGGTTTTCCATTCCTGAGTTACTTCACTTAGAATAATATTCTCCAATTCCATACAGGTTGCTGCAAATGCCATTATTTCTTTTCATGGCTGAGTAAAAAGAAAGTATCACACTCTCTTTATCCACTCATTGCCTGATGGGCATTTGGGCTGGTTCCATATTTTTGCAAATGCAAATTGTGCTGCTATAAACATGCGTGTGCAAGTACCGTTTTTGCATAATGACTTCTTTTCCTCTGGGTAGATACGTAGTAGTAGCGGGACTGCTGGATCAAATGGTAGGTCTACTTTTAGCTCTTTAAGGAAACTCCACACTGTTTTCCACAGTGGCTGTACTAGTTTACATTCCCACCAGCAGTGTAAAAGTTTTCCTTTTCACCACATCCATGCCAACATCTATTATTTTTTCATTTTTTGATTACGGCCATTCTTGCAGGAGTGAGGTGGTATCACATTGTGGTTTTGATTTGCATTTCCCTGATAATTAGTGATATTGAGCATTTTTCCACATGCTTGTTGGCCATTTATATATCTTCTTTTGAGAATAGTCTATTCATGTCCTATTCATGTCCTTGGCCCACTTTTTGATGGGATTGTTTTTTTCTTGCAAATATTTTCTCCCACTCTGTGGGTTGTCTGTTAACTCTTCTGCTTATTTCTTTGGCTGTGCAGAAGTTTTTTAGTTTAATTAAGTCCCATCTATTTGTTTTTGTGTTTGTTGCATTTGCTTTTGGGCTCTTGGTCATCAAGTCTTTCTTTAAGCCAATGTCTAAAAGAGTTTCTCCAATGTTATCTTCTAGAATCTTTATGGTTTCAGGTCTTAGATGTAAGTCTTTGAGCCATCTTGAGTTGATTTTTGTATGAGGTGAGAGATGAGGATCCAGTTTCATTCTCCAACATGTGCCAATTATCCCAGCACAATTTGTTGAATAGGGTGTCCTTTTCCCAATTTATGTTTTTGTTTGCTTTGTCAGAGATCAGTTGGCTGTAAGTATTTGGGTTTATTTCTGGGTTCTCCATTCTGTTCCACTCATCTATGTGCCTATTTTTACACCGATACCATGCTGTTCTGGCGACTGTGGCCTTATAGTATAGTTTGAAGTCAGGTAATGTGATGCCTTAAGATTAGTTCTTTTTGCTTAGTCTTACTTTGGCTCTGTGGGCTCTTTTTGGTTCCATATGAATTTTAGCATTTTTTTTCTAGTTCTGTAAAAGCTTCAACTTTTTGAAGCCTTGAGGGCTTTGCTGTTCAAAGTGCATACAGGAGATTTCCTGTGATTACAAGCTAAGTAGATACAGGACATTTTTGGAAGCAGTAGGTTGGGAGGTGCCAAAGGAAGGGATAGCCAGGGTGGCAGTGACAATCTTGTAGACATGTGTCAGATGGAATCACTCTTGATAGGCAAAGGGCTTTTAAAAATGTTTAATTGAGGTATAACATACAAACAATAAAGTACAAATTATAAGAGTACAGATACATAATATGTATCCAACACCCAGATCAAAACCATTTCTAGAACTTCAGGGTAAGAATTTTTTTAGTTGGTGTTGCTTATTAGCATTCAGGACAATTTTGCAGCAGAAAAAACAACTTGTAATTACAGAATTGCTGCCAGTAGTGTACCCAAAGGAACTGTGAGGCATAATTTGTTAAACGCATTGAGATGAAAAAATGTTGGGCACAGAGGTTGACTCGAAGGTGGCACATAAATATTACTATCCTACACTCTGTAGTGAAAATTACTCATTTTTGTCCTTTGCTTGGTTGTGTTCATCAATTTGCTCTTTTTTGAACAATTTTCCAATTCTATTCCCTTTCTTCAGTTCAGAACACATCAATTGAGTGCTGTATGCTCAGGACTGTGGATTCAGAGAGGAATAAGTTGTGGTCCCTGCTCCTCAAGAACTAACAGACCAGCTAGGTTTAAAGCAAAAATAGGAGATGGGTGACTGTAAGCCAACGTGTTAAGTGTGTCAGTAAGAAGAGCTAACATGATAGAATATGTCCTGTGTGCTAAGCGTTCTTCTCAGCACGTTTCCTGCACCTTCTCATTTAAAACTCATCACCACTGTTCTTCCATTACTGGTGAGGAAGCAGAAGCACGAGGAGTCTGGTGATGTCCCCAAGGACTATGTGGCTGGTGAGTGTGGCTGCCAGGACTTGGCTCATGCATGTCCACTTCTCAACTGTGGCGTTGGAGGCACCTGCCGGCAGGGAGATCTTTGAATATGTTGTCCTTTGAGCTGCCCAACAAGCAGCAATGCTCAGCACCACAGAAAAAAACATGCCGAGCAGCTTCTTTCCCTGACACGGTCCTAGTCCAGCCCCAAACTTGCCATCTCACAGATTCAAACAAAAGCTGGCTGCACTCTTGTAAAAATTCAAAGGCATGTTTTATTTTCATATGGAATACAGCAAAGCATTGGATTATTCCAGAGTGAACACTTGACTGTTCATTGTTACAGCATGAATTTCACTAAATCATAGGTAATCAACATAATTAGTTGTCAAGCATTTCAAACAAAACAAATGTTTTGTCTTGTATGTTATCCAAGCTGCCCTTTACTTCCTGGGATCAAGCCCCCACCTCCGAAGTAGCTAGGACTACAGGCATGTGCCATTATGTCTGGCTATGTGTCAAGCATGTTTTTAAAAATATTTCTATTTAAATTGCTGGTTGAATTGTCCACTAATAAGTGATTCATTTTTCAGTATTGAAAGCATAGTAGAAAGAATTATTGTAACCTTAGAGAGTTCCAAATAGTCCAAAACAGATCAGTGTGGTGGTGCAGGATTTTGAAATCCCACCTGAGAGTGGTGTTTGCATCTTCCTCCTATCAGAATCTGCTAAAGCAGGCAAAGACTGAGGACAAAGACAGCAGAGCCTTCCCACATAAGCACAGAGTCTTTGCTCTTTGAACAGAGGTAAATTCTGTTCATCAGCAACACTGTGATGGCTTCACACTTAACCCTCCTTAGAGCACAAGGGCCAAATTTAACATAAACTAAATTTTGTTTATCACAGGTTAGATGCAGGTGGAGGTGGGAACAAGAAAATCATAACAAGGTCTAGTAGTAGTTATGATGGTGCTGATGTGGGAAGTGATTTTCAACTTCTTCAAGCCATCCTATACAACATCAGGGTATGCTGTGAAAATGATGTTTGTGTAATCATTAGAAGAGAGAATAAAGGCGGAAACATTTGAGTCCCAACAGTTATCACGGCTGCCCACTTCCAAGACTGGACACAGGCCTCAGGAGCAGAGTCACATTGTGAGCAGTGATTGAGTTTCACCCATGTAATGTTATCAGATTGAGCTTTATTGGGGCTACAGTTCTTTGTGTCTAATTCATAATTTTGTTATGGTCTCCTAGGTGTATAAGAATTGTAAACACAAGCATTTATGTATTTGTATGTTTAAACATATGCTTAAAACAAGATGATAAAAGACTTTAGAATTAGAAGTCCATGGGAGGTTTTTTTCTCCTTAACAGTTTAAGGGGGTCTGCATATAACTCATTTGAGAAATGCTGTACTGTAAAGCGTGGGCCTACAGAGGGAGACAAACACAGGCCTTGCTTTTCAGGAGCTCACACTGACAGAATTCACCATAGTGGACACAAGTGAAGAACTTCTTTGAAATCAAGACACTATATTTATTGCTGTTTTGTTTTTTTGTTTTGTTTTGTTTAACTCTTTAGCACTCTTTAAAAGTTACTGCTCAACAAATAACTTTTTTCTGTGTTTCCTGTTGGGATCTCCCCCAAACATCCTCATTGATTTTTTTTCTTTTCAATTTGCATACAGTAAAGTTCACTCTTTGTAGACTGCTGTTCTATGGGGTTTGAAAATGCATAGAGCCATGTATCCACCTGCCCAAGTAATGTATAGAACAGTTTCATCACACTAAAAATTACTCCTCACCCAGTCCGTTTGTAGAAAACCTCTCCCCTTTCCCTCAACCCTGCTAACCACCGAACCACTGACCTGTTTTCTATCCCTATAGTTGTGCCTTTTACATAATGTCATAAAAATGTAATCATATAATATGTAGCCTTTTGAGTCTGGCTTGTTTCACTTACAGAATGCATTTAAGGTCCATGTTATTGTGTAAATCGATAATGCATTCATTTTTATTGTTGAGTAATAGCCCACTGTATGGATATATCACAGTTCATTATTCCATTACCTACTGAAGGATATCGCAGCTGTTTCCGGTTTGGAATGACTGTGAATAAAGCTGTTATACACATTTTTATATGAGTTTTTGTATGAACATAAGTTTTCAACTCATTTGGATAAATGCCTTGGACTGGGATTTCTGGATCACGTGGGATGTATATGTTTAACTTTATAAGAAATTTCCAAATTGTCTTCCAACCTGGTTGTGCTATTTATTTAGTATGCTCAACAGCAATGAATGAGAGTTCCTGTTCCTTTGCATTTCACCATACTGCCAGGTTTTTCTCTATTCTAGCAATTCAGATAGGTATGTAGTGCTATCACATTATGGTTTTCATTTACATTTTCTGATAACAAATGATGCTGAACACCTCTTTTATATTTATTTGCCATTGATATCTTCTTAAAGAAATATCTGTTCAGATATTTTGCCCGTTTGTAAGATTGGGTTGTTTCTTTATTATTGCTGAGTTTTAAGATGTCATTATATATATATGTGTGTGTGTGTGTGTGTGTGTATATATATATATATAGACATATTATATATACACTCTGGAAACAAGTCTTTGTCAAATATGTGATTTGCAACTTTTTTCCCAGTCTGTGCCTTGTCTCTGTGCCAGTCTTTTTATTTTCTCAACTGCATCTTTGGCACAGCAAAGATTTAAATTTTGATAAAGTCAAATGTATCAGTTTTTTTCTTTTATGGATTGTGCTTTTATTGTTGTATCTAACAACCCACTGCCAAACCCAAGATCACACAAATTTTCTATGTTTTCTTTTAGACATTTTATAGTTTTATGTTTTGCATTTAGGTTTATTATCCATTTTTAGTTAATTTTTGTTTAAGGTACAGGGAGATTCATTACTACAAATGGACTATTCTGGCATCATTTTTTTTAAGAACTATCCTATGTCCATTGCATTGTCTTGGTAGCTTTGTTAAAAATCAGCTGACAATATTTCTGTGGATCTATTTATGAATTTTCTTTTCTGTTCCCTTGCTCCATGTGTCTGTCCTTTAGCCAATTCAATACTGTCTTGATTAGCATAGTTTTTGAATAAGTCTTGAAATCCTAGAGTGTGACTCCTCCAACTTTTTTTTTCTTTTTCAGCATTGCTTTGGCTATTCTAGGTCCTTTGCCTTTCTATATAAGTTTAAAAATTAGCTTGTCATCATCTATAAAAAGCTTACTGGATTCTGATTGAGATTTCATGGAATCTACAGATCAGACTGGGGAGAACCGGCCTCTTAACAATATTAATGCTTCCAAATCATGAACATTGTATATCTGTCAATGTGTTTAGATTTTTCTTTAATATCTTTCATCAGGGTCATTTTCAACATATAGACCATGCACATGTTTTAACAGACTTATACCTAAGTACTTAACTTTTTCAGTGCAATTATAAATGATCTTGTTTCTTAATATCAAATGACAATTATTCATGTCTGGAATATAGGAATGTCAGGCCTCTGAGCCCAACCCATCATATCCCCTGAGACCTGCACGTATATATCCAGATGGTCTGAAGCAACTGAAGATCCACAAAAGAAGTGAAAATAGCCTTAACTGATGACATTCCACCATTGTGATTTGTTTCTGCCCCACCCTAACTGATCAATGTACTTTGTAATCTTCCTCACCCTTAGGAAGGCTCTTTGTAATCTCCCCCACCCTTAAGAAGTTTCTTTGTAATTCTCCCCACCCTTGAGAATGTACTTTGTGAGATCCACCCCCTGGCGGCAAAACATTGCTCCTAACTCCACCGCCTATCCCAAAACCTATAAGAACTAATGATAATCCCACCACCCTTTGCTGACTCTCTTTTCGGACTCAGCCCGCTTGCACCCAGGTGAAATAAACAGCTTTGTTGCTCACACAAAGCCTGTTGGTGGTCTCTCTACATGGACGCGCGTGACAAGGAATATGACTGGTTTTTGTATATTGACCTTTTTAAATGTACTTATGAGTTCTCAGAGTGTTTTGTATATTTTTGGAATTGTCTATATTGATAACCGTGTTGTCTTCAATTAAAGACAGTCTTATCTTTTTCCTTTCAAAGCTGTATGCTGTTTATGTGTTTTTCTTGGCTTACTTCACTGGCTGTGACTTCCAGTCTGGTGTTGATTAGGGACAGTCAGAGAGGACATCCTTGCTTTATTCCCAGTTTTGGAGGGTAAAACATTCAGTATTTTACTCTTAAGTATGATGTTAGTTGTAGGTTTTTCATAGCTTTCCTATATAAAGTTAAGAAAGTTCTCTTCTATTCCTAGTTTTCTGAGACTTTTATCATGAATGGATGTTGAATTTCATTGATTTTGTTTTTGTTTCTATTGAGATGAATGTATATAATGTAATGAATTACATTGATTGATTTTTTAAATTTAAGCAAGAGTTTCTTTCCTGGGATCTGAGACAAACCCCAATTGGTTATACACTATCCTTTTAATATATTGCAAGATTTGATTTGCTAATATTTTGTTGAGCATTTTTTACATTTATTTTCATGAGGTATCTTGGGCTATAGTTTTCTTTTCTTGGCCATGTGCAAGCTGGTTTGAGTCCTGGGATAATGCTGACCTCACCAGATGAATTCATAAATGTTCTATATTCTGGAAGATATTATGTAAAATTGGGATTATTTCTTGCTTAAGTGTTTTGTAGATTTTACTAGTGAAACCATCTAGACTAGGAGTTTCCTTTTTAGAAGTTTTAAAACTATAGTTTCAATTTCTTTAATAAATATTGGAATATTCAGGTTAAGTATCTTTCTTTTTTTTTTTTTTTTTGAGACAGATTCTTGCTCTGTTGCCCAGGCTGGAGTGCAATGGCGCAATCTCGGCTCACTGCAAGCCCTGCCTCCTGGGTTCACGCCATTCTCCTGCCTCAGCCTCCCGAGTAGCTGGGACTACAGGCACCCGCCACCATGCCCAGCTAATTTTTTGTATTTTTAGTAGAGACGGGGTTTCACAGTGTTAGCCAGGATGGTCTTGATCTCCTGACCTCATGATCCACTCGCCTCAGCCTCCCAAAGTGATGGGATTACAGGTGAACCACCATGCTCAGCCCCAGGTTAGGTATCTTTCTTAAGTGAATTGTGGTGGATTGGCTCTTTCAAATAATTGGTTCATTTTACCTAAATTGTTGAACTTAATTCTCTTATTATCTTTTTAACATCTGTGAGATCAGTAGTGATGTCCCTTGTTGCATTCCTGATGTTGAGAAATTGTGTCTTCACTCTCTTTTTCTTGGCCAGCTTGACCAGTGACTTATCAATTTTATGACTTTATCAAATAATCAATGTATTAATCCATTTGAATTGCTCTAAAGGAATACATGAGGCTGGGTAATTTATAAAGAGAGGAGATTATTTGGCTCACAATCCTGCAGGCTGTGCAAGCATGGCAGCAGCATCTGCTTGGCTTCTGGTGAGAAAGCTTTTACTCATGGTGGAAGGCGAAGGCGGAGCACACATGTCACATAGTGAGAGCAGGAGCAAAGACAGGGGAAGAAGTGCCAGGCTCCTTTCTAACCAACCAGATCTCGTGTGAACTCATTACTGTGTCTGCCTCTATGACCCAAACACCTCCCACCAAGCCCCACCTCCAACCCTGAGAATCATGATGAGAATCACATTTTAACATGAGATTTGGAGGGGACAAACATCCAAACTATATCAATCAGCTTTTGCTTTCATTGATTTTATGTACTGTTTTTTTTATTTTCAATTGCATTTCTTTATGTACTATATTATTTCCTTTCATCTGATCACTCTGATGATATTTCTAGGCCTAGCACTCTGGGCCTGTGGTGGGCATGGTGGCCTCCGAAGATCTCCAAAATGCCTTCAGGGCCATTCTCCTGTTGTCGTGATGAGTAGCACCTGGATTCCTTCTATCCCTACTGATTTCCTTATCAAATGGTCACTTGGCCACACCCGTGATTTTCTTTCCTGAACATGTTTTCCTATTCTTTACATGGCAGACTGAGATTTTCCAAATGTTTATGTTCTGCTTTTCCTTTAATTGTAAATTCCATCTTTAAATTGTTTCTCTCTTCTCACATTTTACTATAAGCAATTAAGAGAAGTCACTTAGCATCCTAAAACACTTCTCAGCTTCGAGATTTCTTCTGCCAAATATCCTAGTTCATCACATTTAAGTTCTGCCTTTTCTGTAAAATTCTAGGACGTGAACATAATTCAGCTAAGTTCTTTGCCACTTTGTAACATAGGTGGCCTTTCCTCCAGTTTCCAATATTTGTTCCTCATTTTCACATACAACCTCATCAGAATGGCCTTTACTGTCCGTACTTCTACCAGCATTCTGTTCATGACCACTTGAATAATCTCTAAGAAGACTAGAGCTTTTCCTACACCTCTCTTCTTCTGAGCCCTCACCAGAATTGCCCTCAATGCTCTTAATGTATTGTCATGGCAATACAGGCTTTTTCCAGCATTCACTCCAAAACTGTTTCAGCCTCTACCCATTACCCAGTTACAAAGTTGCTTCCACATTTGTAGGTATTTATTGTAGCAACACCTCACTCCTCTCATACCAATTTCTGTCATAGTCTGTTTTAGGCTACTGTAACAAAATACCACAGACTAGACAATTTATTTTAAAGAAACAGATATTTATTTCTCACAGTTCTGGAAGCTGGCAAGTCCAAGATCAAGGTGCTAGTATCTGGTGAGGGCCTCCTTGCTGCATCCTCACATGGCAGGAGGTGGAAGGGAGCAAACCTACTCCTGCAAGCTTTTTTTATAGCAGCATGAATCCTTTCACAAGGGCAGAGCCCTCATAATCTAAACACCTCCCTTTAGGACCCATCTCCCAACATTTTTGCATTAGGGATTGAGTTTTTAACACGTGAATCTGAGGGGGATACATTCAGAACATAAGAATGTCTGTCAGTAATTAGAAAATTGTCAGTAATTATTTCTTAAACATTTTTTCTACCTATTCTTTCTTCTCATTCTGGGATTTCAAATTATGTATATGTTAGACTGTCTAATATTGTCCCATAGCTCTTGGAGACTTTGTTCTATTTTTTTCTACTCCATTCTCCTTGTGTTTCAGCTTGAGTAAATTTTATTGACCTATATTCCACTTCATTAATTATTTCCTTGACTATATCAAGTCTACTGGTAAGCCCATCAAAGATAGTCTTCATATCTGCTACTGTGTTTCTGATGTCCAGCATTTTCAGTTGATTCTTTCTTGTTGTTTCTATCTCTCTGCTGAAATTTCTATCTGATCTTGCATGTTGTCCACCTTTTCCATTAGTCTTTAACATATTTGCATAGTTATTTAAAATTCCCTGATAAATCCAACATGTTTATGAGGCTGGTTCTGATGATTACTTTGCCTTTCCAAACTGTGTTTTTTCTTGCCTTTTTGTGTACCATGTGATTTTTTGATGAAAGGTAAATGTGTTATATAGGGCAGTAGATACTATGTAAATATTTTTGTGCTTGGAACTGAGCATGCCTTTCCTGTTGCTAGACTTTTAATGTGGGAATTCGTGTTAATTTAGTCCAGAGTTGGACTGGAAGTTTGTTATTGCTATGGTTACCCTCAGGGCTCCAGAAGCTTTAAACTCCCCTAGTGATATATTGTTTCTGTCTCTTCTCTTGATTTTGAGTCTCCCCTTTGCGCTATCCTCCACAGTCTGTATGTAGTTCTCCAAACTATATTTCACTGCAACTCTTGTTAGCGTGGTGGCCAAGAGAGGCAGAGGGGCAATCTCTTACGTTCTTATGAAGCGTCAGTCGTAGCAGAAACTGAAAACCTGGGTCTCACAGGCTCCTGCAACTTCTCCAGCTGTAGTGCTAGCCTAGCAAATATTCCTGTCCCTCCCCCAAAGTGAAGCTTCTTTTCCCTCATGTTCTCCTCTCCTAGGTGCAGTCAGTTTCCAGGGGTACAGTTTTGACTGACTTCCCTTTGCAGATTAAAGCTTTGTTGGGTAGGGAAGATGAAGGGAATGTATCAGGGTGGTGTTTGGGCAGTGGTTGCTGTTCCCCTTCTCCAGCCAACATCTTGGAGGACATTTTCTGAGGCTTCTCCTTGATCTACCCTGTGAGCTCCTGTTGTTCTTGGAGAGAAAAGCTGTAAGAGAGTGTGAACCCTTCTATGTCTGCAGCCTCTGGGACTTCACACTGCCATGCTAGTGTTACCAGAAACTGGTCCTGATCCACACTCTAAGAGAGGGTTCTTGGATCTTGCGCAAGAAAGAATTTAGGGTAAGTCCATACACTAAAGTGAAAGCAAGTTTATTAAGAAATTAGAGGGATAAAAGAATGACTACTCCACAGACAAAGCAGCCCCGAGGGAGGGCTGCTGGTTGCCCATTTTTATGGTTATTTCTTGATGATGTGCTAAACAAGAGGTGGGTTATTCATGCCTCCCCTTTTTAGACCATATAGGGTAACTTCCTGAGGTTGCCATGGCATTTGCAAACTGTAATGGCGCTGGTGAAAGTGTGATCAGTGAGGACGACCAGAGGTTACTCTTGTGACCATCTTGGTTTTGGTGGGTTTTGGCCGGCTTCTTTACTGCAATCTGTTTCATCAGCAAAGTCTTTATGACCTGTATCTTGTGCAGACCTCCTATCTCATCCTGTGACATAGAATGCCTAACCATCTGGGAATGCAGCCCAGTAGGTCTCAGCCTTATTTTACCCAGCCCCTTGGAGTTGCTCTGGTTCAAATGCCTCTGACACTAGCTCACACTTGGCCTTTAGCAATTCTTTAAACATCTCTAGCATAATCTCCTTACCAGGTTTTTATGGCATTTGGCAGCATCTGTTCTAGGTAAGTGTATGCTTGAATACTGTTTCTCCCTACAAGCCCTTGTGTTTCTCTTGGTTTTAAGACAGTTGTTTGCCTATAACATCAGTTCTGCCATAGGTTCAAAAATGTTGTTAATTTTGTAGTTTATCTAGTTTTTTTTCTCATTGTTAGAAAGGGAGAAGTACTTTTCTAACCTCTTAAATCTCCGAGCTTTTACAAGAACCATTATTTGTTTTGGAATTTTAAATTTCTCCAGCATTAACTTGATTTTGAAAGTTTTAGAGAATTTTTGCAACAGCCCCAAACCATCTTTCTATGCATATTTGGAAACTAGAACTGAGAATCACTAGTAAAGATGATATAAAAATGAGAAAAAAATGAAATTTGGGGTCACTAAATTGTAATTTTTTTTTTCTTTTCTGTATCTTTCCCTCACTCAAACTTGGAACTGGCTCTGTGTTTCATATGGGCTCAAGGAAATTATGTGGTGGGACAGAAAGCAGAAAGAACTCCATGGAGTTCTGGGTTTTGGGCTGGGCACAGCAGCTCACACCTGTAATCCCAGCACTTTGAGAGGCCAAGGTTGGCAGATCACCTGATGTCAGGAGTTTGAGACCAGCCTGACCAACATGGGGAAACCCTGTCTCTACTAAAAATATAAAATTAGCCGGGTGTGGTGGCGCATGGCTGTAATCCCAGCTACTCAGGAGGCTGAGGCAGGATAATCAATTGAACCTGGGAAGTGGAGGTTGCAGTGAGCCAAGGTTGTGTTATTGCACTCCAACCTGGGCAACAAGAGTGAAACTCTGTCTCAAAAAAAAGAAGTTCTGGGTTTTGTTTTCAGAAGCCTGAGCTCACAGTAGAACTTAGAGGGTTTACAATAAAGAAGAAAAAAATGGGAGACTTGTTAAAAGAAATAAAAAGGATAACTGGAGGAATAGAAGGCTTTCTAGAGTAGAAAAAAGGTTCCTGCACCAGAACTGGAGATGAAGGGAGGCCTTGGAATAGACAAGAAAAGATGCTGCAAGTGTAGCAGGATGAGCTACAGACAAAACCCCTCAGATGCGGAGTTAAGGAAGGAAAGGCTTTATTCGGCTGGGAGCGTCAGCAAGACTTACGTCTCAAAAACCGAGCTCCCTGAGTGAGCAATTCCTGTCTCTTTTAAGGGCTTACAACTCTAAGGGGGTCCGCATGACAAGGTCGTGATTGATTGAGCAAGTAGTGGGTACGTGACTAGGGGTTGTATGCACCAGTAATCAGAACGGAACAGAACAGGACAGGGGTTTTCATGATGCTTTTCCATACAATGTCTGAAATCTATAGATAACACAAGCAGTTAGATCAGGGGCTGAATTTTAACTACCAGGCCCCGGGTGCCATGCTGGGCTGTCTGCCTGTGGATTCCATTTCTGCCATTTAGTTTTTACTTCTTCTTTCTTTGGAGGCAGAAATTGGGCATAAGACAGTATGAGGGGTGGTCTCCTCCCTTACAAGAACTCATAGAGAAAGAGCTGCATGCAATATCTAGGCAAACAACACCCCTAAGCCACCTTACAAGAGAGTCCCCTGTCTTAGGCATGGCTTGGAAGCATCAAGATGTCAGCAGTCCTGAAAAGCCCTTAAGATCATGGACAACAGAAATCTTAGTGGAAACCTGTGGAACAAACGAAAACACCAAGTCTCCATAGACACCTTCACACTGCAGAATATGCTGGGCACTGACATGACCTTGAGAAGGGAGGGGAGGCCCGGAGAATGACTCAGATTATATTTTCTCATGAGCCTGGAGAGATTAGTCAAATTTAATTGATTTCTAGAAAATAAAGAGATTTAGTATTGCTTGCATAACTTAATTTGTCAACTGAGAATCATACCTGCTACAAAAGTAATCCATTCCTAGGCACCTAGTTATCATAGTTTTATTGAAAATATTTTATATTGTAGTAACTGAAGAATTTTTCCACTCCAGTGTGTCTGAGGGATTCAGCATGCCCTCAACTGTAATGATTCCTCCTGGGGTGCAGTGGGGTGATCAGGGCAGCAAGGGAAAAGCACTTTGAATAAATCCCCAGGTGATTCTGAAAAAGACTCCCTCCACACACTCACTCCCTTTTTCCACCCCTTCCCTAAGAATCTGTGTTCACCTCTTTTGGTCTATGTGCATGTTTTTCAATTAGGACACTAAAACGAAGACACAGTTTGACTATTGTAAGTAAGAGGTGTGTTCTCACAAAGGTGCACATAAAGCAAATATATCTATGTTCAAACATGTAATGCTATAGACATAGATTGAAATAATTGCTGTTAATGGCATTACAGACAACCAAAGAATAGGTATGTTTGTGAATCTGTGGCTGAAAGAGAAAAATCCCTAGATTTCCTTCTAGGAAGTCATTATTGGCTTGGGAAACTGTCCCCATTCTGACCCAGCCTCCCACTGAGGTTGTAAGAAGGATCAAGTGAAACACACATAAGCATCTGAATGAAAATGTCCCCAGAGTGAACAATTGAGAGAATTACCACTATCCTCCCATTCACGTCTGTTGACTGAGGCCCTGGAGCTGGCATACTGATGAGAGATGCTTGACATTATCATAACAGAGTTGTGTGTTTTTTGTTGGTGTTTCTGCCAATGAGGCCTCACTGGGGGATGACACATTATATGTTCCATTTTCCAGAGCTTCTGTCTGGTGCCAGTGTGAAGAAACACAGCTAGAGACCTGGTGATGGGACTTATTTTCTTATTTCTGGAAATGTTTCACCACTGAAAAAGCCACTGCAACCTGCTATCTTAAAGCTGCAGCACATGTTGGGCCTATTTCTCTTATCTAATAAAATCATATGATAGCACATCATCTCTCCCCGGGTGGAAAAAAGGCCTGAAGGCAGGGATCCCTTGGAAATTGCAGCAAAAAGCAAGAACCAGGTAAAAGGAGAGACTTAGAAAAATCTGGGTTAAAGCGTTCAAAGAGCAAGCTGAGAGAGGCAGGTTATCCCTGTGATTTTTGAGTGGAACACAAAACACACACCCTGGTTCCGCCAGACAGTGCAGGGGTCACAGGAGGCCACTGCAGAAAGGCCTGGGAGTTGCCCAAAGGCTCAGCTACTTGGACCTGCTAATAGAATAAATTACTGGGAACAGAAATATCCTGTCAAGAAATTGGATGAGATGTGTTTTTCAGAGTTTGACTGGTTAAGAATTCAGGCTCTGCAGTTAAAACCAAATTTGAACCCCAATTCTACCACTTAACTAATTGGGTGATCTCCAGTCACTTACTAAAATATAAACAGGGAACAGGATAATACCCATCTGAAAGGGTTGTGGTGAGAATTAGATTAGGTAATATATATTCAGTGCAGAGCCTAAAGAACCACACAGTAAATGCTAGATACTGTTAGGCACACCCGTTCCTTTGAAAATGCCTAAGCTACTGTCTACTACTTTGTACTGTTACTCAGAGGTCACTTCAGAATGAACTTCCTTGAAAAGGAATGTCTTTGACACACAGGGGACGAGTAGAGATTTGCATTTTTATTATTTCACTCACTGAAGAGAGAGAATATAGAGTTCTTTGCAGGGAACTTGTTGGGATCAAAAAACCAAGTTCTTTAAGTGGGAGTCCTAACATATAGGGACACTAAATTGCCCCTAGTCCTCAGATCCTTGATAGAAACTGTGACCCAATGTTAGACTCTTTTGGGTTCAAGGGACACAGACCCATTTTGTGGTTGGGGGTTATTGTAAGAATACACTGGAAAGTGAGGAAATGGAAAGCAACATTCAGCAGCTGCACAACCACGCCTTGTGGAGAACTGGGGAGTGGGGGGAGGCGTCCATAGTTGTTCAGGCTCTCAGATCCCAGTGGCACTCCTGGCCCTGGACATCTCATTGCCTTCTGAGGCCAACTTCTCATTGCTTCCCAAGCTAGTGTCTCCACTGAGCACCTCGCTAGCTGCTCTGCCAACTTCCACATCTACCACTCTTGCTTCACTCTCCCCTTAAGATTTATATGCAAAAGAGAGAATCTGCCTGGGATATTTTGCTATTTTCCAATATATAAGATTCTGTTATGGAGGAGAATTCTTACTCATGAAAGCACTGGAATCCCAAAAGAACACAAAGAATAGGATCTGGGCTGGGTCACCAAGATGTAGCTCCCAAAGTATACTCCATCGCACCTGGCCACTCTGCCCTCAACCCTTGACCCAGCTGAATATGACATATCTCTGGAGACCCATTGGGCACAAGCTGAGTGGTTGGTCATAAGGGCCTGGCCTACACAGGAATACTGCTTCAGTACAACAACCCTAACCACCAAGGGCTCATCCAATATACTGCCTTGATTTGTTGGACCTATGCAAGATCAGCAAGTGTCTATCCTGATTTCAGACCCGCTCCCAAAAACCCTCTCTTGGGAGCTCTCTGTGGAATTGGGCCCCTCTTCTTCTAGTATTATGTTTTCAAAACTGACAGGGATAGAAAAGAAAAACTTATCCAGGAAGGACGATTGGGTTGAACATTTAACATCTCATGTCAAGTCTGGCAATGGCAATGATGACTATACGCATTCTTTCTTTTTTTCTTTTTTTTAGACAGGGTCTTACTCTGTCACTCAGGCTGGGGTACAGTGGCATGATCTCTGTGCACTGCAGCCTTAGCCTCCTGGTTCAGGAAATTCTCACATCTCAGCCTCCCAGGTAGCCGGGACTACAGGCGAGTGCCACAACACCCGGCTAGTTTTTTGTATTTTTAGTAAAGACAGGGTTTTGCCATGTTGGCCAGGCTGGTCTGGAACTTCTGACCTCAAGTGATCCACCCGCCTCAGCCTCCCAAAGTGCTGGGATTACAGGTGTGAGCCACCATGCCTGGCCAACTGTATGTATTCTTGCTTAAATAAATATTCTTTTAATCATCAAAAAAAAAAAAAAAGGACTGGATTCTTTCATGAAATGATGACTTTATTGCTTTTACTCTTGGCTTTACTTTGTGCATTAGCAAGAGGGTCTTGAATTTAGTAACTATCTAACCCAAGACACTAGCTTAGGCTCTTAGGTCTGATACCTCTATCTCTTAGGTGCAGATGGAAGATTTGCAATAAAAGATATCAATTTTCTGCCATTATTACTCTCCACATTCGTTCATATGCTAAGTTTAAAATCTATATTTCCACCGGGCGCAGTGGCTCACACCTGTAATCCCAGCACTTTAGGAGGCTAAGGCAGGCAGATCACCTGAGGTCAGGAGTTCAAGACCAGCCTAACCAATATGATGAAACACCATCTCTATTAAAAATACAAAAATTAGCTGGGTGCGGTGGCACAGGCCTGTAATCCCAGCTACTCAGGAGGCTGAGACAGGAGAATCAAGAATCGCTAGAAGCCAGGAGGCAGAGGTTGCAGCGAGTGGAGATTGCGCCATTGCACTCCAGCCTGGGCAACAAGAGCAAAACTCCCTTTCAAAAAAAAAAAAAAGAAAAATCTGTATATCCACCCTGATAACTTTTTGCTTCAGGTTAGTGACTTTTAGTTTATTTGTTCAGTAGAAGTACAACGTATGACAAATGCATTGAGTAACATCAGGATTCCCTGGCACGAAAAGGTGGAGGACTGACTCAGTGAGAGTTTCCCTAAAGTACCTCTCACATGGGCTTTCCAGCTGGAAAAGAGAAACAGAACCTAAATGACCACCATTTATTATGTCACCTTTTCTTAGCTAACATGTAAAATGTCATCTCGATTTTACAGAAAATTCATATGAAGGCTGATGTGACCTTCAAATTAATTTCTGTCTTGATAGTTCTATAGGTTGTAAAATTCCTAGATGGTATAATGGCCAGAATGTTGAGTTTTTTTAAAAAAAAATTCAGCAAAAAGGCATTCTATTCTTATTGTAGCAACAATTTACAAGTTTATGACACGTGACAACAAAAATACCTAGATTTCAGGATAATTTTACTTCAAACTACCAACTAAACATATAATTATGTGGACAAGGCACTATAGCTCACACCTGTAATCCCAGGACTTTAGCAGCCAAGTGAGGCAGGAGGATCACTTGCAGTCAGGAGTTTGAGACCAGCTTGTGCAACATGCCAAGACCCCAGCTCTACAAAAATATATTTATTTAATTAGCTGGGCATGGTGGTGCACACCTATAGTCCTATCTACTCAAGACTGAGGTAGGAGAATTGCTTGAGCCCAGGAGTTCGAGGTTACAATGAGCTATGATGGCATCACTGCACTCCAGTCTTGGCAGCAGAGCTAGACCTGTCTCAAAAATAAATAAATAAATAAATAAAATAAATATATAATTATGTAAATCTTGGCCTCCTTGTACTTTCAGTGCCCCCAGTTCAAACGCAAAGGGTATTTTTAGCTCCTGTTTTTCCCTTTCACCAAGCTTGATCAGTGAACCAGAAAGTCTTATCAATCATCTACTTGTTGGAAAGCACAGAGCTTTTGAACCACACAGCTCATTTCAAAATTAGAAATGCCTCCACTGAGGGGCCCATGTGGAGACCTTCCAGAGGCAGGTGTCACTAGATCTTGGGTCTGATGTGTGTCTTTGGGTTAAAGTAGCTAAGAAATGTTTCTGGAGATGGCATGAGTGGAGAAAGCAATAGAAGTCATATTTCTATTTTTTAACAAGTAAATCCTAATTCATATTTGCCAGAAAGTACTATAGCTGTTTCTCACTAAAAGTGTTTGTTCTAAAATGTTTGCAAAACACAATTATTTTTAAAGTACAGCATACTTTCCCACTGACACATTCTTTTTTTTTTTTTTTTCCAGATGGGGGTCTTGCTCTGTCGCCCAGGCTGGAGTGCAGTGGCGCGATCTCTGCTCACTGCAAACTCCGCCTCCTGGGTTCACGCCATTCTCCTGCCTCAGCCTCCTGATTGCTGGGACTACCGGCGCCCACCACTACGCCTGGCTAATTTTTTTTTGTATTTTTAGTAGAGATGGGGTTTCACCATGTTAGCCAGGATGGTCTCGATCTCCTGACCTCGTGATCCGCCTGCCGCGGCCTCCCAAAGTGCTGGGATTACAGGTGTGAGCCACCGTGCCCGGCCTCCCACTGACACATTCTAAAGATGCATCCTCAAGGAAAATTTTTAGGTGGCAGAAAAATATTTTCTTACTATTCATAATAATCACTGACATTTACTGAGCACTGACTACTTGTCAGGCATTGTTCAAAGATCTTTATACAATTCTTTCATTTTATTCCTCACAGTGATCCTACTAGGTATTATCTCAATTTCCCAGGTAAGAAATAGAAGACCAAAAGAGTTTAAGTAAGCAGCCCAAAGTCTTATGATTGGGGTAGAGAAAAGATGAACTCAAGCAGTCTGACCCCAAGGCACCCCCTTCTCCACACCACTGTGCTGGTATCAACACACATCCAGGCTCACCAGGAGGAAGAAGGCATTTTCCCAGTCTGCCAAGCACTGAGATAAAAATACACTGTAAGTTGTATTATGGGGTGTGGGGTCCTCATCTCCACCCTTGATAGCATCCTAAGAATTCATCTAGGATGATCCTGCTGTTTTTCTTGGCTTTAAACTCATTCGTGGTAGGTGACTGGATAATGCTAATTGCATGACATAGGTTCACTCATCATAAGGGGTTATGAGTTAATGTACTCCCTCCCTAGGGGTATTTACAGCATTGGTAGTTGAATATTACTTTATGTTAATTGAATGAAGATACTACGGTTTCACAAGTGCTACTGAGAAACAATTGGAGAAATCAGACAAGTGAAGGTTAAAAAAATCTGATTTTTTTTTTTTTAAGAGATAAGGGTCTCACTCTGTTGCCCAGCCTAGAGTGCAGTAGCACAATCATAGCTCACTGTAACCTTGAGCTCCTGGGTTCAAGTGATCCTCCCACTTCAACCTCCCAAGTAGTTAGTAGTTAGGACTACAGGTGTGCACTACCATGCCTGGCTAAAAACTTGTTTTATTAAGGAGAAGTTGGATTGAAGAGTAGGAGTTAACTGTGGCATAGGCAGACTCTCTAATGTTTTTCCCTAGGTCTAAAACTCGGTACATTTCACCCAAGGAAGGGTTGGCTCTACAGAACACACACACAGAGCAAAACAGCTGCATCATCTGCATCTGCTATGACCCTACACTGGAACAAAGTGAGAGCTAGGATTTGAGACCTGGCCCTGGAAGCAGAGCTGCGTCCTAACCCCATCATGACTGCCACCCACAAGACAGGAGGTGAGCAAAACACACCCACCCTCGGGGGGAGATCCGAAGAAGAAGGGACAGGAAGAGCAGAGTTTCCCATGAGCCTGGAGAAACTCCCCACTTCACTAGACAACTAAATCATGACTAGTCCCTCAGGGAAAAGTGAACAGGGCTGAGAGGGGCTGAAGCTACTTTTTCCAATGCTTTCAAAAGAATGAAAAGTCCTATCATATGGTCCAAAGCAGGAACGCACGAGGGAGAAAGAAGGTTCCCTACAATGCAAGAAATTATGTCAAATACTCTATGCCTACTGGTTGCTGCTTTACAGACACACTGCACATACAGTGAAAGTTTCTGAAGGGTTTATTGTTTTTCAGAATTTGTTTAAGATTTGACCAGAGCCTTGTGAAAAAGGAGACACCAATCCCACTGGCAACACGCAGCTGGTAATGCACCCATAACATCCTAAGAAGAGTGCTCTCCAGGGGAGAAGCTGGTACTTCCCCTGGCTGAGAGGCAGCGGAAGCCTATTTGAAATAAGGAAGCATCATCTATAAAGAGTTCTTAATTAATATTGTATCACTTCCAGCACTGTAGGAATTCAATAATGGAGCAACCCAACCAAGTACAACTGGTTGAAGATCAATCAGATTTGGATTTTCATGTGACGAAGATTTTTTAAAAATATAAAGCATAAGAATTTACAATCATCCCCTTCACCATATTTTAGGGAAGATTATTGTTTCAGTGGCCCAATTCCTATGCCTTTGGATGCCTTTGGTGTGCTGGTCAGAGAAATGGATAGAAAAGATAAAGTATGGGGAGAAAGTAAAGAGAGGTTTACTTGATCTACATGGGAAAGGGCATGGAGCCTCCTAAGGAGGCAATGAAAACATCTAGAACTCGGCAAGGATAGCAAGAGAGAGGGAAGGAGGGAGTGTCAAGAGAGGCACCCTAGGCTGGAGATTTTGAAAGAGAGAAGAGAAATTTCAGTAGCTGCCATGATCTGTGGGGTTTGGAGGAGACAGGAATGGAAAAGTGGATTTGTTGCAAGTTTGGATAGGCACTTCTGAGTAACTCTCTTTTACTCCTGTTCAAGGAAAGCTTCAAAATATTAATCATTGTTCAAGAATTTGGAATGGTATTTGTTTTTCTCTTGCATATGTTATCATGAAGTAATAGGCTTTAAGGAATGGCAAAGAAGCCCAGATTTATTTGGATATATCTATTTGAATCTTTTTAGAGTGAGTCATTCTGTGGGTACTGTGCTAGTCCACAAAGTACAAAGTGGTGATTGTAAAAGGATGTGCCTGGGAGGTGGCCAGAGTACAGGATGTGACAGTGCCTCAGCAACAGAGTGGTGGCAAGGCTATGCTGGAAGGGGACCCAGCAGAAGCCAGAGACGTGAGTACAGTCACTTCTCCAGCACACTTCCTGTCACCTGTCAGTGGCTCCCCTGACAGAGACTCATGGTTGGTCTTCAGCACGTTGTCTTTGGGTCTTCCATTCTGCCGGACGATGGCCAGCTGTGAGGTGAGGCTCCACCTGCTGGGCACAGGGTCATGGAAAGTCACTGCTCTGGAATTAAAAGTGCATCACTTCAGGATCAGCACTGGTGCTGCGTGACTCTTCACCTACTTGGCCTCAGTTTCTTCACCTGTAAAGCAGCTGTCTTGGGAAGATGGTATCAATGATCCCTTTCAGCTCTCATGCTCAATGATACCTTTCCAGATACTCGTTCCTTACTGCAGCTATTGCTCCCACTTTCTCTTACCCCAGGGCCCTGGCCATCTCCAACTCCGCACCCAGATGTTTATTCTACTCACATCATGGCCCTCCCGATTGGACCTAACTGGACGTAAGCAAAAACACTGGGGCTGTGGCTAGAGTGCCAAAGCTGCCTGCTCCTGAACTGTAAGTTCTAGACTGGCTGGGGGAGAAAAGAGGGCATCTCATCAGTGACCCAGGAACTCTGTGAACCATGCTCTGCATGCCCCTTCTCCATACACACAGAACGAGACAGTAGAGCCTGTCTCTGGAGCTCAGACAGCTTGCATAGCAGGAGGAGGCAGCTTTGCTTTTCTCCAGACACTTCTCAGAGCCACTGAAACAGCAACTGGATAAATATAGGAGGATGACACATCAACTCTGAGTGGATGTGAGTGCATGCACAGACAAGCCGGCAAGCTGCAGGCTGCCACGTGGCTCTCAACCTCCAAGAATCGACACACGGGCTCCCAGAGCCAGAAAATCTTAGCAAAACTTGGTGTCATCAAAGAATCTTGGCAGGAGGGTGATCTGAGGCCATGAGCGCAGTCATGCCCTTGGCTCCTTGGAGCATTCACGGAGGTCACCCTCTGCTCGGCCCTGGCTATATATAGTCCTGCTTTCTCCAGTGTTACATACAGTCTTTCTGAATGAAACACCAGAAATCCTTCCAGGCTCTGTGAAAGCATCAACTGAGTGGCATTTGAAGGTCCTAGAAAATGAGTGGAGGAAACAGAGCAGGTGTTTTGCTCATTGTGAAAGGCAAACGCTGACTTGGAAGGTTTTGAGGTAGGGAATATGGGCCAATGTCAGCACTGCCAATTTTTAATTACTAGCACAATTAGCAGCCTGGCCTAACAACAAGCCTATTTTGTAAAGCTTTGTTTAAGAACCAGCAAATTGCGGCAATAGCACTAAACAGATGAATAGCACAGTCATCATATCCCACTCTCTGAAAGCAATGATCTGCCTGCACAGTCCTGAACTTATCACAGCCTCTACCACCAGCAAATACCTGACATCCTCTTCTTAGCCCTGACTAAATTGGCATAAGGGTAAGAACCATATCTTCATAAAGGCCATCTTCCTGTGGTTGATCAATCATACTAAGTGAACTGTATTAAATCAATGCAATATACATCAACATTAGCTTCTTGGGATAAAATAAATTAGAATCTCCCTGTCCTCTTATTATCATCTCTTGTCATGACCACCATTTGAAATAATTTTGAAATATTTAATGTAAAGGCATACAACCCCTAAAGGTTATAAAATAGCATCTTGTTGGAGACAGGATTTCTGTGAGAGACCCAGTATCCATGAGTGTCCATCCGGCCTTGATAGAACTCATATGTGGTTGAATCTGTTACTCAGATGAAACCTAAGAGACTCAGACAGGCCAAGATGGTTCCTCTGGGATGTGCAAGATCCCTGAGGAACAAGAGGGGCTCATAAACAACAGTAGAGGATCTTTGTAAGGAAAGGGAGGCTGTAGACTTTTCTAGACCATAAGCCTTCATCTCTAAGACTGAGTCAGAGAAGCAGAAACCACAGACTTTGATCAGCACCTCCTGAGCTTTAACTGAAACCCTAGCTCTTGTATTCTTGGGTCAAGACAAGTGATTGCTGATTCTTCACTGAGCTAAACTTTAGGTAATCATGGTAGACGGAACCTCAGACTGCTCAAAGAAGATCTGGGCAACTCCCTACCTACAGAACCACACTGATTTTAGCAGCGTACCCTCTACCAGAAGATCAGCAGAGGACTGAGTAGTGTTAATTGCAGAGTTACTGTACTAGGCTGCTGTAATAAAATACCTTAGACTGGGTAATCATAGGCAATGGAAATGTGTAAGCAACCATTCTGGAAGCTGGGAAGTCCAAGATCAAGGCACCAGCAGATTTGGTGTCTGGTGAGGGCTTACTCTCTGCTTCACAGATGGCCCCTTCTTGCTGCATCCTCGTTTGGTGGAAAAGATGAGCAACATCTCCTGGGCCTCTTGTGTAAGAGCACAGACCCCATTAATCACCTCCTAAGGCCCCATGTCTTAACTGCACCATGTTGGGGACTAGGTTTCAACATATGTATTTGGGAGGGCATAAACATTCAGACCACAGCAGTCACTAAGAAGAACTTGCTCCCAAATATTGCCTCACTTCATGCCTATTTCCACCATTATAAATCTATTTACTGGAGACAAACATTGCTTCTGTTTGAGAATCATCAACAAATACTATGCAAGGGAATGTCAATCATTCCCCACCTTCTCCTGCTCATACCTACAAACACACCTCTTAGGGGTCCTGACCAGCTGGCTTCCAGTTAAGTTAGGCCAAAGGGAAGGCCTAGCAGGAATTAGAGGACAGAGGAAAGAAAGAAGTGGTAGTATTGCCACCCCTCTCTCTCTCTGTCTGGGGGCCTCTGGCAGTGTCCACATTTCCCCTGTGGTCACGCAAGGCCTCCAGTGTTGTCCGACTGGTCAAGGTGCATCTCCTTGATGCCTCTAGTTCTTGCCATTGCTAATCTTTGCCTCTACATCTCCTCTTTGCTTTTCAGCTCTCACAACCCATTTGTAGCTAGTTCCCCTATTCATTTTCTTTATTGAAATGACTTGGGCTGTTTTCTTGTCTCCATCCTAACTTACTCAGAGGGGTACTGATATGGTTTGACTGTATCCCCACTCAAATCTCATCTTGAATTGTAGCTCCCCTAATTCCCACTTGTCATGGGAGGGACCCGATGAGAGGTAATTGAGTCAAGGGGTGGGTCTTTCCTGTGCTGTTCTCATGATAGTGAACACGTCTCACGAGATCTGATGGTTTTATAAAGGGGAGTTCCCCTGCACAAGCTCTCTTGCCTGCCACTATGAAAGTCGTGACTATGCTCCTCATTCGCCTTCCACCATCATTGTGAGGCCTCCCCAGCCATGTGGAACTGTGAGTCAGTTAAACCTTTTTCCTTTATAAACTGCCCAGTCTTAGGTATGTCTTTATTAGCAGCATGAGTACAAACTAATACTGTTAGCATATAAATGTATTATAAGTGAGCTTAATGTTTGTTTTTTCTCTGCAAGAACCTACAGTAGAAGGGAAGTCCCAGGAAGCTCATGAAAGAAGGATTTAAAAAGGGAGAAAAGGTGAATTTTTCCCCAGGTCTTCTCTACCTATGAAAGGTTCCCCTGACTCTAGTGTTGTGTGGGAAGGCCATAAAAAACAGCTCCCTTCCACCATGCTGACTTGTTACTCTCCGGCTTTACATCATGGAATCTCTGCCCCAGCTGAAATCTGTTTGCTGGCATCCATGATTCGTTAGCTTCCAATTGCAGCCTTTTGCATACCCATCCTCCTCCCCTATGACCACCTCTCCCCTACCTTCCTTTCTATATAGCTATATGGCTCTTCCTCCTTGACAAACCAACTTAAAGCCTAAAATCTGAGCACTGTTATTGTTATACAGTCTGTCAGCAAGTTACAGGCGCAATCTGAGCTTAAATCCTCCTGCCTTCTTTTGTTCATTTGTTTGTTCTTGCCAGAGATCTTGCAGTTTTGATTATATGTGCTTTCCTGTTTGGTCAATAGAATTTTAAGGTCCATACAGATATAAGACAATGTCTGCTATTTCTTTTGCTGCCTGTTCCTGCCCTTCCTCTGTGCCTCCAGCTCCCAGCAATTATAACATCTAGAACTGCTCTAGTATGTCCAACAAATATTGACATGCTGCCTAAACAAACTTCCTCAGCTAGAAAGACTAGGCGTATACCTATTTGTCAAGACAGCGTGCTTTCTGTAGGAGGAATGCTGGTCTGAAAACCCACAGACCTGTTCTGCCTCTGACAGAACATCCCCAGTAGAATGCAGTCTCCAGGCACAGGGCTTGCTCAGTCATTATTTTCATTTCTCCCTGGGCCTTGTGTGCTCAAACTATATCTGCAATGCGGTTGTTTTTCCTTCAGAACAAACCTCCTGAAGGGGATTCTTGCTGATGGCATCTGTGGCAGAGACGAGCTCATGCCTGAAGAGATAAATTATTTATGGTGTATGGTGCCCTAATGGATGGTGTGATCAATAATGCTTATAATAGCACAGCAGTGGACAAATCACAGAAGGGCTAGAACACGTGTCTACATCATTCTGAGAAGACGGGGTCCACCAGATAGCAAAAGGAGAAAAGGGGTACTTATGTCAACCTCAAAACGGTTCTGGATCAGGAAGAAAGGGCAGGTTAGGTTTGTTGGTTGGTTGATTTGCTTGTTTAAAGGGACAAATCAGTTTCTAGTCATGGGGAACACTGCACCAAAATGCCCCAAATATTATCCCCTTCCCAAAGATCAGCCTTCCTGCTCTAATCTAGCTAAGAGTCTCCCCAAAGTTCTGAGCTTTCCCAGCAGCTCTGCAGAGAACAGGCTGAGTTTCTCCCTGTGTGCTGGAATATGGGCTGCCTGCAAGTAATGAAGACATTAGTATCTGTTGCTTAGAGTGTTAATTGCTTCACTGTAGTGCTTAGCCCCAGTTCCTAGGCAACATCCAATATCACAACAGGCCTCTTTGTACAGATGTATGATCCCAAGTATAAAATTTCTCAAGACTCTGCTGTCTCCTATTTTTGTGGTCTTGTTTTGTTTTTTTGGCCTGCAGGAAAGTCCTACCAGGATACCTAACTACAATTTCAAAATCAACGTGTCCAGAATCAGTGGCATTATCTCCATATCTCTCCCCCACCTCCTACCTGCTACCTCACGCTCCCACTACCTGCAAAACAAAACAAAACAACAACAACAAAGCCCTGCTTTTGCTCTCGATCTACTGTCATCTTGTAACCAGTGTCTTGTAGCTATCCATGCCTAGCGTCATCTGCTTCCCTTTCCAGGCTTAGCTCAACTATCACTCTCTTTCTGAAGCCTCCCCTCAAATCTGAAACCCATGGTGCTTAGGTTTCTCCCTAAGCACCACTCTTCACTTCTAGCTGATGTGATGGATAGTTGTATGTGTGTCATCTCTCAAACGACACAATGACTCCCTTTAGGGTATGGAGCATGTCTTAATCATCTTTGAATGTCCCAAAGAGGCTAGCACAGCCCAATAATAGACTTTCCATTAGAATTTGTTGAATAAATGATTAAATGAGTAAATTGCATGTAGGTAACAGAGGTGGCACCGGCAATGCTTGTTTTCTTCATCACCTATATCCCTACAGTGCGCAACAGAAAATAGTGGGAAGGGACTAAGCCACATCAGGGCAATTCTAACTGAACAGCCCTCAAACTCTGTTCCACTATACGGAGTTCCATTTTTCTATACCTGGATTTGCACAGGTGTTTCCCAAAGGAAGTAAGACTTCCCAGTGTTGTTCCCATAGCTCCAGCTGAACTGAGGAACTCAGAACTTTCTATAGAAAGGACAGAGGAACCTGGGTTTTTCTAGGCTGATTTGGATGTGGAAATTCTATGCCAGGCATTCCCAAGGCTCTAGATAGCTATAAAGGAAAGAGATAGATCAGCATCCTAGCCATGGGCACTGAAAAGCATTGAGTGTCACCATGGTCAGGGGCTTCTCTAGTCACCCCTGGGCTCCAATAACCAAGCAAGGTTGGCAGCAGGGCCACAGGGCCTGAGGTCCCACTTTCCCACTCTCGCATAGGCATCGTCTCATCTTTTTGAATTGATGGGGTTGTCTTGGTAGGCCAGCGGTAGGAGATAAAGAAAGATAAAATTATTCATAGGTAACATTCATACATGAGTCTAGCCAGTACCAGGACACTCAACAAATAGTACCTTTTTTTTCTGTAAACCCTTCAGTTGGTGCCATCCAAGATGTACTGCTGGGTGTAACTCTCAAGATAAAGGCTGTTTGCATAACTCCTAGAGAAAGCTTTTTTGTTTTTAAGCTCTAAGTGAAGGGCAATAATAAATTTGCAGCCAATTCTCTGGTCTAGGTTTCAGGACCCACATCCCATGTAGTCCCAGCATGTGTGGCACAGCCTCTCCTTGTTAGTAGGTTCCATTGTTGTTGCAGTGAGAACTTTAATTTTGTATTTTCTCACTTGGGTGCAAGTAAATTTTCAAACATAAAATTGAGCTAATGTCATCATTGAGCATTTCATTTACTTTTTTTTCTTATAAAAGGAACTGCCCTTGAATATATTTGGCTGTGTGATTGCACAGTCAAATAAGGATACATTGAAATATTCAACTCCGTAACTACGTATACAGTCTACTTTTGTTACTGGTTTACAACACTATACGTAGATAGGAACACGTGCCTTGATAATGTTCTTGATATTCACTTTGGTGTCTTGTGAATGACATAAGCCTTGCTTAGCTGATTTATTTCCTCTTCTAATCTTAGCAAATCACCTGATTATCACTGAGAGTGACATCCATTCTGAAGACACCATTCAGGACGACTTCAGGACTAGAAATAGTATCTGGCTTATTTCTAGTACATTTTACCTAAAGTTTCATGTATGAATGGGAGAACAAAAGCCTTAGATTGTCAACTAACTCTACCACGTCTTACAATAGTTCAGTGTTCATCCAAAAACCAAATCCATAATTCCAGATCATTTCTTCAATTCCTTCAACTCTTCTTTGAAGGTAAGAATCTCAAATCACTATATCTTTAATACTTCTTGGCAACAAGGCTCTCCTTCTCTGTATGATTTATCCCTGGGTCCGCAGTAGGTCTTCGACAATAAATCATTGTTGAGGGTAGGCAGAATGAAAAGACAAAGACCCCTTTGACTTTCTGTGGGCAGGAGATGCAACGACCTTATCTCACAGTTTTATAAGCTGAAAAAAAAGAAAGCTGACTCAAATCATTATGTGAGAAATCAAACGCATGTTTCTTGTGCTTTTGGCAGTTAGGGTTTTTTTTAGAAATATAAATCCTGGCTGGGCACTGGGGCTCACGCCTGTAATCCCAGCACTTTGGGAGGCCCAGGCAGGCCAATCACTTGAGCCCAGGAGTTTGAGACCAGCCTGGGTCACATGGCGAAACCCTGTCTCTGCAAAAAATATAAAAATTAGTCGGATGTGGTGGCACGCACCTGTGGTCCCAGCCACTTTTGGGAGGCTAAGATGGGAGGATCACTTGAGCCTGGGAGGGCAAGGCTGCAATGAGCCGAGATTGCACCACTGTACTCCAGCTGGGGCGACAGAGTGAGAACTTGTCCCCAAAAAACAAACAAACAATAATAAGAATCATAGTTTTAAAAAAGAAACATAAATCCTCAGAAAAAGTGATTGGCAGGGAAACAGTGTGTGGAAAATGTAAACTTTGAGTATGTGCATGTTCAACTGTAACTGTTTGTAACTTCATAGCAGAGACCCAGACTCTTGTCTGATTTTCTAAGCCAGGCAAGACTGATCAAGAATCCTACCAGAAGAAAGTTTTCAGGAGTCTGACCTGACTCCAGCAGAAATGCTGGTTACAGTGTTCTGGAAGACACCTCAGCATGAATCTCTGGAGCCAGCATCTGGTACCACTGCCATCTCTGGGGTGAATACTGCAATTAAGAGCCTGACCCTCTATGGTGAATAAAAGGGTTGTGAAATTATATGTAGCAGTGAAGAGTATGTTGGAATTAATATTTGTACAGCTTATGAATGTAAGTGTCAGAGGGAAGAGCCTTTAAATTTCATATACCCCATTCCCCCTAACTCCACAGAGATCAACTGAAGACAGATCATGTTTTTTTGCTGAAAGACCCTGGAATGAAAAATCTGACACCTTACTGGTTTAGAACTTACTAGAAGTAAAACTGAAAGCACAACAGAGTTCCTTCACTTGTACATTCCGCCTCAGATTCTCATCCTTCCCTCCTAGGACTTCAACCATGCCTCCATCTGAAATCCTAGGTTAGCTTTCCGTCACTCTCCATCCACCACTCCCATTCTTGGGTGAGCACTGCCTTTCTCCCAGGACCATGAGCTGATGACCTTCGCTCCTTTTTTATAAGCTTGGTTCATTGACGCAAAGGTCCCTTCCTTGGGCTCCCATTTTCTGAGGCATGTTATGTAAGAAGATGGCTACCTAAACCAACCAGCTCCTCACACTTGATCCATGGATATCAATGTCACTGCCGCTGAGGAGGTTCCAGCCCTCTGTCCTGAGACTCATTCCAGAAGAAGGCTGCCTTGCATATACACATGTTGTACTTGAAGGCAGGAAATAATATTTCATCTGAAACCACCAGGTTAATCCATTTCCTTAAAACCACTTAGACATGAAAGAGCAGATGCAGAATTCCCACCAGCACTGTTGACATTTTCTGTCTCAGAAGGATTCCCTTTCAATCAATGAAGTGAATGCTTTCCTGGGCCTGGGCTTGGCTTGAACAAAACAAAAAGAGACCAAAACATTTTCCTGGCATAGACAGCCCTCCGTCCGCATGCTCGGAAGGTTTTAGTTCCTTCTTCACCCCACATGCCCAGCAGAGCCACCCGGCTTTCTCTCCAGTGCTGTTCTGAGAATCTGCCGATTTCCAGTGATGCAGCTGGCATTCTTTAGTGCTGATGACTCACGTGCTGTCATCAGCACAGGTCGGGCACTGGAGAGTGCCTGGGGGAGAAGCCCGGCTGTGACTGCTATTGCCTCAGCTTTCCTAAGAACCCTGTAAGGCTGCCATGCGTGTGCAGATGCAGGCTCTAGGCTTGCTGATCCATCCTCCTGAGGAGGGCAGACTGAGATCAGGAAGGGGAGCAAGGAAGTGAGGGAGGCCAGAGGGAAGCGCCATGTCTCCCTGACACTCCAGCAATCTTTATGATATGAAACAATTCTGGTTCTTTGCTAGCAAAGCTTTGATCACTGGGAGCCTTATGCAGTTAGAGAATTTTGCTCACAAATAAAGTGGAGATGATGCCATGTGCTCATCAAACCTGTGGCCTTTGTCTCCAGGACCCACAGCCAATGAGATTTCCCAGCTCCCTTCAATTAGATGAGCCATATGACTGGGTTCTGGCCACTGAAAATGAGAAGGAACAATGTGTATTACCTCAAAGCTGGGCCTATAAGACTGTGACGCAATTTTGCACACTCTCTTACCCTCATTAGTGGACTTAGTGTTCATATCCAGGGTGAACCTGGCAGCCGTGCTTTAAAGGCAGAGGGTGGACCACAGGTGACTATGGGGAAGAAAAAGACTGAAGTGGGTGGAAAATAAGCATCATCGTGCTAAGGCACTGAGATGCTGGACTATGATAGCAGCAGCCAGCCCTGCCCACCCTCACTACTACAACCATTGCCTTCCACATCAGTTCCCAAATTGTGTGACTACTGCTCTAAATTTTTAATATTAGAAATAAAGGCTCATAAATAATAAAAAGGCAAATGACGTTACCATTCTAAGAGGGGAGGGGTGTACAAATGCTTTCGTTGTCTTAGAATTCATTTGAATCCAGTACTGCTCAAAGTAAGTAAATTCCATGGGAAAGCTTTGATATTTCCAGTTAAATCACCGATTTGAGCTATAGTAACATTTGTTGATACAGACTCTGACCAGTGTTCTATTTAGCTTCTCACTTTAAGAAATTCCCACTGGCAGCTGAACAGTCCCAATTCTTTAAAAGAAAAAACCTGAAAAAAGAAAAGAATGGTAAAGTATGAGGGTAATTCTGAACTGATTTTTCATTCCTTATGAATTCACATGACTTCTGAGTTGGCATATAGCACTACATTTCTGTGCATGTTTCTCATAGGCAGGGCCTATGCTTTACCACACTTTATATCCCTCACAATGGCTAGCACAGTATTCTTAAATTTGCTGGATTTTTTAAATAAAATCAATTTCTTGATTATTATGCATTGCATGCCTACATTAAAATTTCTCATGTAATCCATAAATATACACACCTACTATGTACCCACAAAAAATAAAAATTAAAAAAAAAAAAGCTAGACATGGTGGCTTATACCTGCAATCCCAGAGCTTTAGGAGGCTGAGGTGAGAGGACTGTCCAAGGCTAGGAGTTTGAGACCAGCCTGGGCAACATAGTGAGATCCTGTCTCTACAAAAAAACAGAAAAAATTAGCCAGGCATTTCAGTGTGCACTTGTGGTCTCAGCTACTCAGGAGGCTGAAGTGGGAGGCTCGCTTGGGCCCAGGAGGACAAGGCTGCAGTGAACCATGATTGTGCCACTGCATTCCAGCCTGGATGACAGAGTAAAGCCCTGTCTCAGAAAATAATAATAATAATGAATTAATTTATTAATTAAAATTTTTAAAAATCAGTTCTTGTCCACCTTTTATCTTCCATCTCTTGGGTCATCCCTCTATTCAGTCACTTCACATTTTTGGCTTAAAGAAAGATAGCACAGCAAAAAATTAGAGAAAAGAGGAGTCACTGGTTGGCCACGGGAAGGAAGGGAGCTAGAAGAAAGAACTCAGAGGCTGGTGGGTCCCCAGGAACTCAGAGGCTGGTGGGTTCCCAAGAAACATTCCAGAGCCTCCTTTCAGGAGCTTAGCCTGGCACAGGCACCGGGAGAAATGACAGATGCCCTCCTTACCCACCTTGGTTGGTTCTGTCTTCAGAAGGAAAGAACTTTCCTGGGTTCCCAGCTGGAGCCCAAGAAAGCAAGACGATCCCACAAAATAACGGTATGCTTGTGTGCCGACTTAGTGCGGGGTACTGGTATGATTCATACAAGTGGCAAAGAAATGAGGAAGGCTTGTGGACAGTCTCTTGGAGACTTCTGAGGCCCAGAATTGTGTGGCAGAAACAGATAACACCTTTGTGCCCAGGAGAGTCCTGGAAGTAGCTGAGAGAGAGCGCTGGATGCGAAGATCCTGTGGTCAGGAACCAGGGATGACTCAGCAGCCACCTGGTGAATCAATAACTGAAGACCAGATGGCAAGGTGGACACCTCCGGGGAGGCCAGCATGGATGGCAAACGATTCCGGGAACCAGATGTCCCCTTCCCAATACCTGGCACTGCCTAAGCCTCCAAATGTAAATGCAACCCCAAGGAAAGGGGCTGGGAGAGGGTGGGGAGAGAAGCCAAATTAATTTAAATTGAATTTCTACAACCCCAGAGGAATGCAGGCTTAAAAAGAAAGAAAGGGAAACAAAGAATTATATTTCAGACACATCTGAATATGTGGAATGAAATTGATACCTGTGACATGTGATCCAAGAAACAGGGGTTTCTATTAACCTTAAAGAAAAGGCAAGAATGAAGTTAACGAGTCTTGTAATTTCAGGAACAATGGAGAGCCTCCTTCCCCCCACTGTCTCCTGCACCTCTGTGCTGGTGTTTGAATTTCCACCATCACATTGGTTTTTTTCCTTTGATTTAAAATTTTCCGGCCGGGCGCAGTGGCTCATGCCTGTAATCCTAGCACTTTGGGAGGCCGAGGTGGGCAGATCATGGGGTCAGGAGATCAAGACCATCCTGGCTAACACGGTGAAACCCTGTTTCTACTAAAAATACAAAAAATTAGCTGGGCATGGTGGCAGGTGCCTGTAGTCCCTGCTACTCGGTAGGCTGAGGCAGGAGAATGGTGTGAACCCGGGAGGCGGAGCTTGCAGTGAGCCGAGATCACGCCACTGCACTCCAGCCTGGGCAACAGAGCAGACTCTGTCTCAAAAAAAATTAAAAAATTAAAAAACTAAATAAAATAAAATTTTCGTCTGATCATACACATACTATTGAGGAACGTTCGCCTTCTTAGTCACTTATTCCTTGATGCATTAATACATCAGTTTATCCTATGCTTTTTGACAGCAGGGTGCAAGCAAGAAATGTTTTTCCTACACAAGGGAAGGAAGGAGAAAGAGGATGGAGAAGAAGGAGGGGTGTGGGAGGGCAGGAGAGAATGAATGAATCAAAGGACCAAATACCATGCAAAAAATGAAGAGAGTTGTAGCTCTGAACACAAACTTTGTCTACCCTATAATTTTGAGTAGCCAGAGATAAGGATAGAGCCGACTCTATGTTATGAAAAACTACCTGCTTCTTGAGGTGGCCGCCCTTCCCGGGGAGGTGCAGTGCTTTGTGTGACTCATCTCTAAGTGCTGCGTGGGCTCTGGCAGCGGATACTGACAACAGTGCCCACCCTCCCACAGTCACCAGAATGCTCTCCTCTCCGGCACATTCCCTCCAGGTCTCTCCAAGAACCTTGCAAACAGCAACGAATTCATGAAGCCCAACAGTACACCTGCGAGGCAGGTGCCGATTCAATCAATTAAGCACCAATAAACATTATTTCATGGGAGAAATGGTGCTCCTAACTTAGGGCAGAAAATATGATTCAGAGAAGTCCCAGGGCTTGTGAAATTAGGGCTTTCTGTTGAGGAGTTAAATCAGCCTTTTGTGCGGTGAGACTGCAGCAGGGACAGAGCATATAAAGCAGGTGTTCGCTGTGACATGAATCTGAAAAGTTAAGCCAGGAGAGATATAGGTAAATAAAAGCGAATGTGAGACCTAAATCCCACAGCAAGGGCAGTGACAGGAGGAGAGTCACTCAGCAGCCACAGAAAGATACTGTTAAGATGGAAGAAAACAATGCCCAGTCTTTTGTGTTCAGGGATAGTGAATTATTAGGTTTTTTTTCTTGTGGTGACCTTGTGATATTGAGTAACCTCTCTTCAGACAATCAGTGTTGACATCAGCTACATGCTCAGATCAATAGACACTTCAGAGGATGTCGAGAAACTGTGTTCTCAGAGGCAAGGCAGGCAGCCTGCGTACCTCGTTCACCCACTATGTCACCCGGTTTACCAGGAGATTAGGATGTGGAAACAGGTCAGCGTCCTTCAATGGCATCAGCGAGAGAGGCTTTTCCACTGCACTTTTCAGGGATGAGTCAGTCTGTGGGTTATTTTCCACTAACCCAGGCACGTGGCCATTCATTAAATCTGGAAATAAATCATGCATAGCGCCCCTGGGGAACTGTATTTGTTTTGCATGGCTCTTATTCAGCACATCCAGCTAGAAAAGACAGCCGCTCCACCCTTACCAGTTCTGAAAACATAACTGTGGCTTATTTTCAGGCTTTCTGCCTTCAGAGATTTTGCCCATTGTTGGTTTGGAGTTTCCGAACAGCATCTCTCACTAAGAACATGTTCATTAAATCCATTTTGGATTTGATCTTTGTGAATATTAATGCCAGTGGGGGCTGTGAAGGCCCCTCTGTGACGCGCCTGTCACAACCAGATAATGATTCACACCTAAGTCATATGGATTGACCCTGCAACAATGTGCCTGGAGCAGTGAGTCTGAAATCTTCATTCTCATAAGAATCACCCAGGGAACTTTCAAAAATGCAGATTCTTGGGCCTGGCTCCCACAGATTTTGAGTAAATAGATCTGTGGCAGGGACCCAGGCACCTGCAGTTTTATAAGCGCCAGGTAATTTTTATGCAGGTGGCCTTGTGACCCTACTTAAGAAACTCCTGAGCCGAGCCCAGCCAGCAGGCGGGGCAACGCGGTCTCACCTCTCTCCTTGCTGTTCTTGCTGACTCTCAGCCCTTGCCCCCAGGAGCTTTCCTGCCTGGGTTTATTCTGTTACTCCATTGTCAGATCTCACTTGACCAGCCCAACCCTAACAATTGGCTTCTAGAAAGTACGCCCCTGTGTGGTTCCAACCTCTGCATGACCAAGTACGACAGAGGTCACGTTCATGTGGAGTGGTGGGGTGTGCTGATGGGCCTTCTGAGATTTTTTTTAACCCGTGGTCCAGGCAACCATGGTTCCTTTTCTGGTATTTCACCCCTTACCTATAGACTAAAGATATCAGATGTAAGCTCCTACAAACTCCCACCAAGTGTAAACCTGAAGGGAGGGATCCCCATCATTATATTATAAGCATTTTCTTCAAGAAGGAAGGAAATATACTACTAAAGTCTCCCAATTATCTGCACTAATGAAGAAAGCCACGACACAGATAATCCAATTTTTTTTTTTTTTTACTTTGAAATTAATTGCATGGTTACTTGACAGAAGATATGCTTCCTTACTGTGCTTTATTTAACTGGTGTGTGGCTACTTCCTAAGCTGTATACCAGCTGATTGCTGGTACGGGGTTTGATTTCAAATTTATTACAATAACTACACTTATGCACAATGTGTAAAGCCTCAAATCACAGGCTTTTGGACACAGAAAACCTTGGACAAGAAATAGTTATTGAGAGCCAGGGCATGGACCAGTAGCTACTTTTAGCTGTTTCCAGGTCAGCAGAAAGGGAAGCAAATGTGATGTCATCACCAGGTCTGTATCTCTCCATGACAGTGTCATCAACATTTCAGCTCCTGCTGGATTGGGTGGCATGGTTTACCTGGTCCTTTCTAACCTTGAAATCCCATGAACCTAGAACTTGAAACATAGTGGCCAGATGTGGGCCCAGAGAGGAGAATAATCCTTAATGGTCTCCACTAGCCCAAGAAACAGAGCACAGGCCACTAAAATTTTCTGCTGTCAATATTTGTACTCATTTCCTCCCAGTCTTTGAATAGGAGAATTTAGTCGGTTGGTCAGCTGGGTACAATTGTTTGTACCCACGAAAACTCTCTAGGGCCCATTTTTTCCTGACAGCAAGTTGGGTATTTAGATAGAGAATTGCATTCATGCGTGCAGGGGACTTTCATGCTTAGGCACACCCTGAAGCAATAATGTCTTAGCTCAGGAATCACTTAATTTCCACAGTGGCATCTGGTCCTTCCATGGGAAGTAAGCTGAGAATTATTATGCAGGTTACTGCCCCCTCCTCAATATCTTTCCTTGGTAGTGACACTACCTTATTCTGCCTCCACACATGCCTGTCCATCACTGGAGAGACTCACTGGAAGGTGGAGGGAAATGGCATTCTGAGCGAGTGACCTGGGCTGACATGCCTGGGATGTCCCCGAGGCTGCCACTCTCAGCATGCTTGGTGCTTTGGATGCCATGGTGGTTGCCACACCTGCCAGTGTTGGGTTTAGGCCCTGGTTACAAGTGTCTCTGTGTTTTGTTTTTTATGTGTTTTGGACCCAAAGAGCCTTCTTTAACTTGTTTCCAACTTAGCAAAGGAGTAAAAAGTTATGGCTGAATGGGGAAAGCTAAGTTAAAAGTTGGTTTCTGGGAACCCTCACCCTAAGCTTTTGCTGCTGGGACATCTTCCCTTTCCTTTCTGAAGAGCCCCCAGTCGCTGGCTCTGCTTTACTCTCCCCTTGATGGCTGCCTCCATGAATCCTATACGTGGGGTTGTTCCATCACCATAGTGTCCATGGAAGTGGATCACTCAGATCTCCTTTTAAGGGGATCTGCTGTGAGGAACATGGCTGATTGACAGCCCTCAGCCGCTGCACCTTTGGATACACTGTGAGGTTCTCTGGAGAGCTTCCAGCCAATGACAGGAAACGGTAGGGGTACTGGACCCATCCATTCCTGACTGATGTGGAATTCTCTACTCAGCAACTATGGCTTTGGGTCTTCTCATTGGCCTGGCCAAGACTTACCTAAAACTGCACTGTGGTCCATTGCAATCCTTCCTTTCTTCCTATGCAATACTTCTTTCTGTCTCTTCTTCAGTAGGCGTCAGACTGGCATTTCCATCTCAAGACTTTCTGACAACTCCTGCTCCTCTCTTATTCTTTTAGTCTATCTCAACAAATAGTTTACACCTCCAATCCTGTCTTGGCATGCCCCGCTCAAAAGACACAGGACACACCAGGAGTGATGTGAGGAAACAGGTCGTAAAGATAAGGCTTTGCGACTGGGTTACTCAGGCCGTCCCCAACAAGGAGGAGCCCATCTTGAGGGGTATGTGGGGGGTATGGTAATTCACTGGCACCTAGTGGCAGCCCGGTTGTTTAAGATTTCATGGGACAAAACATTCTGCTGGGGGAGAATGGCTTTGCATGTGCAATGATTCAGACATCTGAAAGATATAGGGGGGAACACATGAGCTACATGTACAGTGGAGTTTGCTGGCTGCTACTAAGTAGTACAAGTGTCCTACAGGGGAATAATGAGAAACCAAGAGAAGTTGACATACAGATAAAAGCTAAGAGTGGGAGTCAGAGGACCTTCCTGGTAGTTTACAGGAAGCCTCTTCTCTGCTGCACTGGAAGAGCAGACACAGCTGAGCTGCCAACTCAGAATCTGATAGTTACAGTTTCAAAGCTCCAGTGATGCTTAAACCAACTCAGATCTCCTATGAAATCAGGGTCCCAGTTGGGGAAACATGAGACCCTAAAAACTGGGATGAGTACATCGGGGTGGATGGTCCCAAGGGCTTTGTTGCTCTAGATTCCTCGGAAGCCTCAGAGTTTTCAGAGGTGGCTCCCCCAGAATAAGAACTAGGATTTTTCCAATTCAGAAAGATACAGCAACATCCCCTCCTCAGCAAGGTAACAGGTGCTCCGCTCAGAAATTGTCCCATCTCTTATTCTGGCTTCCAGGTCAATAACTAAGATGAAATTTCAGCATACTCCAGTCAGGAATATGTTGGGTTTTATAAGGAAAAAGGAAATTATATCCCAACAGAGCTGTGAGAATTCGCTAGCATAAGCCATCAAGAACCAGAAGAGTACCAGTCAGGCACAGTGGCTCATGCCTGTAATCCCAACACTCTGGGAGTCCGAGGTGGGTGGATCACTTGATGTCAGGAGTTCAAGACCAGCCTGGCTAACATGGCAAAACCCTGTCTCTACTAAATGTACAAAAATTAGCTGGGCATGGTGGCACGCGCCTGTAGCCCCAGCCACTTGGGAGGCTGAGGCACGAGAATCACTTTTATCCAGGAGGCAAAGTTTGCGGTGAGTCAAGATTGCACCACTGTACTCCAGCCTAGGTGACAGAGCAAGACCCTGTCTCAAAAAAAAAAAAAAGAGGCCGGGCGCAGTGGCTCAAGCCTGTAATCCCAGCACTTTGGGAGGCCGAGGCGGGCGGATCACGAGGTCAGGAGATCGAGACCATCCTGGCTAATACGGTGAAACCCTGTCTCTACTTAAAAATACAAAAACTAGCCGGGCGACGAGGCGGGCGCCTGTAGTCCCAGCTACTCGGGAGGCTGAGGCAGGAGAATGGCGTAAACCCGGGAGGCGGAGCTTGCAGTGAGCTGAGATCCGGCCACTGCACTCCAGCCTGGGTGACGGAGCAAGACTCTGTCTCAAAAAAAAAAAAAAGAAAAAAAGAAGAAAAGAAAAAAAGAAAAAAAGAACCGGAAGAGTACCCCTGGAAGATCAAGGTGATTGAACATAAGATGGGGGGCGACAGAGATGGTCAGTCAATGAGAATGCTGCCACAATCAGAAGAAGGCAAGAACAGAGGATCAGGAGGCAGAGGGTGGTCCTTCCAATAAACAGTCATCATCATTCACCTATTTCCCAGGTCTGAGAAGATTTTCAGACCTGGGCCTCATTTACCTAAAAGGTGGCAGGATCCATAAGTAGAATGACACTATAACACCGTGGCAAGCATAAACTATAATGAGTTCTCTAGTCCTTTCCTAAATAAACTACACACACTGGGGAAAGGAAATTCATCAAATATTTTGAGGATGATTAGACACAAGGTGTTGGACCTTGTGTTGATACCTGGAGCTGGTGTTGGTACCTGGAGACCTTCAGTATTATCACAGCCCCCTCAATAGAGCTGAGAAATCAGATGGATCCTGAAGAATGATCATTGCCTACTACAGGCTTAGTCAAGCAGTAATCCTGATCAAAGCTGCAGTGCCTGATGTGATTTTATTCCCAGAACATATTAAGAAACCTCAGGTACATGGTACATGGTCATTGATTTGTCGACCAAGAAATGACATTGATTATAATTTGTTTTTGTTCTGGTGCTTTTCAAACTCACTCACCCTCTGCCATAATATAGTCCCAGGAGACCTGGACCTTGTGGGCATCCTGCAGAATGGCATACGGAGCCATTACAAAGATGACATCATGCTGACTGGGCAAGATGATAAGAGGTTGCTATAGACCAGAGGCCTTGGGAAGACACATGCCCTGCGGAAGGTAAAGTATATGAAGAATCAGGAGGCTGCCACCATATGAAGTCTTTAGGACTCCAGAATATAATCTCTAAAGTAAAAGACAAATGTCTTGCATCCCCTATCACAATAAAAGGAAGCACAGCACCTGATAGGCCTCCTCAGCTTCTTTTGGAGATAGCACATTTCATACCAACCAATACCACACTTAAGAATATTGGGTGATGCAGAAGACTGCCAACTTTCAGAAAGCCCAGGAGCAAGAATGGGCTCTGCAGCAGATCCAGGCTGTGGGGCAAGCTGCCCTGCCACTCAGGCCATAAGGTCCAGCAAGCCCTATTGTGTTGGGACAGCCAATACTAGAAAAAAAGATATACCATGGAGTTTATGGCAAGTCCCAATGAGAAAACAATAATGCAGGCCTCAGGGGTTCTGGAACAAGGTTATGCCATCTATAGCAAAATTATTATATGCTTTTTGAGAAAGCCCCCACATGTTTCTGAGCATAGAATGCTCAGAATGGAATGCTGGACCATGGAACATCAAGTGACCATGCATACAGACTGTCCATTATGATCTGGGGTTGTTTGTTTGTTTGTTTGTTTTTGAGACAGTGTCTCACTCACTCTGTTTCCCAGGCTGGAATATAGCAGCATGATCTCAGCTCACTGCAACCTTCGCCTCCCGGGTTCAAGTGATTCTCCCACCTCAGCCTCCCAAGTAGCTAAGACTACAGGCACGCACCACCATGCCTGGTTAATTTTTGTATTTTTAGTAGAGATGGGGTTTCACCATGTTGGCCAGGTTGGTGTCGAACTCCTGACCTCAGGTGATCTGCCCACCTCAGCTTCCCCAAGTGCTGGGAATACAGGCATGAGCCACTGCGCTCTACTCGATCCAGGTTCTTTTGAAACTGCCAATTAATGAGGTCACATAGGCTCAGCAGCAGTCTATCGTAAGATGGAAATGAGTGGAACCAAAGGCATAGGGGAAGTTGCATGAACAGGGAGCCCAGACCTCCTGTCACCCTCCACAATTCCATCCACTATCCCCAGCTCTTACCTCTTGTCAAAGGAGTGTCCCACGTGACCAGCTGAAGAAAGAAAGAGGAGAAAGCCCACGGTTGGTTTATGATCTGTGAAGGGTCTAAGATTTTACCCTGCCTGTAAGCTTAACAAGTTATCCTGACACTGTTGTATGGCTGCTGGCAGAAGATTTAAGGTCAGACACAAAGAACTTTATTACTCAGCACAATCACAGCAGCCGGAGTATCAGCATTTTCTTACACCAGTTCTCTGAGCTCTCATTCCTATACAGCAACGCAAAAAGATGCTAGGTGACACCTGCACATGCAGTGGGCTACATTACAGAAAAGACTCTGAGCTTGGGGAACCCAAATCTTCTACAGTGGGCAGTAAGCACGCCTGCTCTTTGCTCTGAAGGGAGACACTAACTCTAACTTTCAAGGCCGTTTATGATACAAACCTCCTGAAGAAGAGGGGCTGGAACGAACGCAGTCCATATTACAGCCATATTCAGGGGGTTGCCTTGAAAGACAGTAGAGAATGGAAACTTCTCAATGGGTAGAGCAGTGAGCAGTGAGCAGTGCACCTAACCATCCACTTTGTGACCTGAGCTGAGAATACAGTAGTCCCCTTTATCCTTGGGGGATGTGTTCCAAGACCTCCGAAGATGCCTGAAATGGCAGATAGTACCAAACTTTACATATATATATATATATGATAAAGTTGAATTTATAAATTAGGCATAGTAAGAGACTAGCAACTATAACCAATAATAAAATAGAGCAATTATCACAACATACTGTAATAAAAGTTGTATGAACACGGTCTCTCAAAATATCTTATTGCACGGTACTGCAGGTCACTGAAACCACGGAAAGCAAAACCACAGATAAGGGGGTCAACTGTATATAGACTCCTGGGCTGGCCAGAAGCCTGGGAGAAAGACTGGTGGGGAGTCCTGGGGAAGAGGCATATCAATGGACACATAGCATTGAGCATTAAGTGTCAAGATTGCTGCACCACACTTTAATACCCACGGAAAGTAATGGGTGTTACTTTTAATCCTCACAGAAGAGGTACTGAACAATCAAGTAGACAAAATGATGCAGCCAGCTGCTGTTAGCCAGTCTTTGCTATCAGCTTTCTCTGAGCTTGCAGGAGAAGCTCATGAATGGAACCACCACAGGGACAGAGATGGAGGCTGTGTATGGACCCAAAACTGCGGGCTTCCACTTGACAAGGCTGATCGGGATACTGCTGCCTTTGAATGCACAACCTGTTGGCACTAGTTGGAACTAGTGCCCCTGAAATGGCAGTAGTTCTTAAGGAACCCAATGGACCATTTGATCACAAGTCACTTACACTGGGTCCCTGCCATCCTGGAACAGTCAGTGGTCCACAGGTATGTGTACCAATCTCAAAACGAATTTGCCCTGTCTGCCCACAGTCTCAGCTGGCACCACTCTCCAAGGGTTTACAGTATCCCTGATCCACAGTCTCAACATCTCAAGTAATACAGCATCCAACAGAGGACCCACTTCACAGTGAAGGAAATGAGGGGGTGGAGCCATGGGACACACTCACTCTATCACCTGTCACACCATCCAAAAACAGCCAGCCTTGGAATCCTGAAAACTCACTAGAAAAGGGCAGCTGATATGCTGACTCAGAGGGGATGGGATCATTCTCCAGGACGCAGTGTGTGCATTAAGTCAGAGGCCCCTTTGTGGTATTGTGTCCCAGTGGGAAAAGTACATGGGTCCAGGAATCAATGAATGGAAGCAGCAGGGACCCTCCTTAAATCTATGACTACTGGTTCAATTGGTACTTCCTGCCCCACAACTCCAGGCTTTGCAATGTTAGAGTCCTGGTCCCCAAAGGAGTACACTTTTGCAAGGGGACACAGCAAGACACATTTGTGTCTGCTAGCATCTGTGTTTATGGGCTGTGTGTGAGTTCATGTATGTTGTGTGGTAGTGCGTGTATGTGTCATGTGTGTGGACGTGGAAGAGATTTCTGCATGTGTGCTCATCGTGTTGTGTGATCAGGTGTGTGGTGTGTGGCATGTGTATGTATGTGATGTATGTGTGGTATGCGTATGTGGTGGAGCTGTGTGTGTATGTGGTATGGGGGTGTGTTTTGTATGGGGGTATATAGACGTGTGTGATACATGTGTGTAGTATGTGTGTATTTACATGTACTGTGTGAACATGTGTGGTATGTGTAGGGGGTATGTGCATGAGGGTGATGTGTGTGGTGTGTGTACATGTGTGTAACTTGTATATGTGTGTAGGGTGTAGGGGCACATGTATGTATGTGTGGTATACACACATGTGTGCTGTGTGGTGTTTTGTGTGTATATACTTGGTGTTATGTATGCACGTGTATGATGTGTGTGTATGTGATGTGTGATATGCCAGGGGTATGGGTGGTACATGTGTATATGTTTGTGGTATGAATATGTGTGTGTGCATAGGAGGATTTGTGTATGTATGTAGTGTGTGTGGTGTGTACTTATGCGTGTAGCGTATAGGAGTGTGTTTTTATGTGTGTGATGTGTACGTGTGTGTTTTGTGTGGGGTATTTGCATGGTGTTTGCATGTGTGTACAAGTGTGCACTATAAGTGTGGTATATATATTTGTGTGACATGTAATATTTATGTATGTGTATATATGTGATCTGTAGGAGGTATGTATTTATACGATGTGTTTATCTACATGTACATAGTATGTATAGAATTGTGGGTGTGACACATGCATGTACATGAGGTGTGCAGGTGTGATGTGTGATGTGGAGTGTAGGTCATTTGTATGCATGTGTAGTATATCTATGTGGTATCTATATGTAAAAGTGTGTGCTATGTGTGGTGCATGAGTACAGCATGGGATTGATATGTGCGTGTGTGTGTGATAAATATAGATCTGTATATATGTGTTGTATGTGGCATATGTGTGTAAAGTGTGGGGTGTATGTACATGTGTGGTGCATGCAGTATGTGTTCATGTGGTATGTGTGCCCTCTGTGTGATATGCATGTGCACACACATGTGGTGCATGTAGTGTGTGCACATATGTTGTGCATATGTAGTGTGTGATATGTGTGCATGCATATGTCTGTGGTCTGTGTGTGGCAGTTATGGGCATGACGTGTGTCTATGTGTGTGGTAGATCTATAGGGTATGTATGTTTACACACCATGGTACACATAGTGTATGCACATGAGTGTGGTGTGTGGTGTACATATGGTGTGGCCTGTGTGTGATGTGCATGTGTGTCCATGTGTTTGGTGTGTGTGTACATATGTGTGATATGTGGTATATGTATGTGCATAGTCTGTGTGGTATGTGCACATGTGTGTAGCATGTGTACATATGTGTGGTATATGGTCTATGCATGTGCATGGTCTGTGTGGCATGTGCACATGATGTGTGTGTGCATATGTGTGGTGTATGGTAGATGTATGTGCATGGTCTGTGTGGCATGTGCACATGATGTGTCTGTGTAGCATGTGTGTACATATGTGTGATCTATGGTATCTATATGTGCATAGTCTGTGTGGCAGATGCACATGGTGTGTGTGTAGCATGTGTGTACATATGTGTGGTATATGGTATATGTATGTGCATGGTCTGTGTGGCGTGTGCACATGATGTGTGTATGTAGTAGGTGTTACTGGTGTGTGTGTGGTCTTCCAGCTGGGTAGTCAGGAAGCCTTCTGGGGGAAGCTAGTATCTCTTCTTTCTCTCACTTCCCTCCCAAAGTACCTCTGTACTCAGCAAGATCTTGAGAGTATTGCCTGATGAGAGTCCATTTCCCAAGTAGCTTAGAGGCTGCGTGACTCCCACAGTCGTCCTTGACAGCGGCTCCAGCGCCCCGCCTCCTGCACACACTACACCGCCCAGTATTGCGCCAGAAACTAACCAACCGTGATATTGGCAGTCATGCTCGTGCGCTCAAGCCACCCGTGTGCACGTGAGGAACGGCGCGGGCGCACGGCTGCACATGCCGCCCAGTCTGGGCTCCAAACAGCACTGCATTCTAAATGAGCGGGCTGGCTCATTAGAGGGAAAAGCGGTCTATAATTCCATGTTACATCGCCTTTTGGCTCTGCTTTGTCTTTGCAGACAGCAGACCTCATCTGTTGGAAGCTGCATATGGCTTGTTAAAAGGACAGAGTTTGGGAGGGGCAACAGTGGGGCTCGCAGGCCAGATGCCACCACCCTATCCCTCCCTCTGTTTTTTTTTTTTTTTTTTTTTCCCAGCCTTTAACATTTTTCCCTTTCTTGGCTTAGCCTTCTTTCACCTACCCGGTAAAAACAGTGGGCTGGTAATAACTACCATTTATCAAGTACCTACTCTATGTCAGCCACAATTGTATGTGATCTCTGATCCTCACAACAAGCCAGCAAGGTAAGCATTCTTCTTCTTTTTTTTTTTTTTTTTTTTTTTGAGACAGTCTCGCTTTGTCACCCAAGCTGGAGTGCAGTGACTCAATCTCGGCTCACCGCAACCTCCACCTCCCAGGTTTAAGCAGTTCTCCTGTCTCAGCCTCCAAGCACCTGGAATTACAGGTGCCCACCACATCCGGCTAATTTTTGTATTTTTAGTAGAGATGGGGTTTCGCCTTGTTGACCAGGCTGGTCTCAAACTGCTGACCTCAGGTGGTCTGCAGCCTCGGCCACCCAAAGTGCTGGGATTACAGACGAGAGCCACCGCGCCCAGCCCAGCAGTGTAAGCATTCTAATACCATGCTGCAGATAAGGAAACTGAGTCTGGGAGATTGGAGGACATGCCTGCATAGAGATGCACGGATGCAAACCAAGTCTGTCCTGCTCTTCCCTCTGTGTCAGTTAAACACATGGCCACTGTACTAACTGTTTAGCAATGTCTTGGTTCATTGAAAAGGGGAAGAGATTTCTAACCTACCTAACCTTTATTACAAGAGAAATGCTGCATTCTCACTTAAGTATCTCCTGAAATTGTGAAAAGCCCTATTTCTGTACTGCTTCTCTTGGCATCTCCATAATCCAAAAGACAAAAGTTATCATCTAGAGATGCTTACGAAGTGTCCTAGCTTTTCACCACTCCATCCTAGAACACAGTGAGCAAAAGCTCCTGTCCTGCCAGCTTTGTCACTGGTCTTTGTCTTTGAGGTACTGGCCCCTTGGCCATTGCTGGTTTTCTATAGCAGTAAACCATACCCCACATCAAATAAGTACACTCTCTCCCATTTATTTTAGTTCAGTCATCTGATATTTTCAAAGGCTTGTTTGTGACAAAGATGTGCTCTGCCACAATTTTCCTCCCATCATCTAAATTATCTCTTCTCTCTTTTGGCTCCTTAAGAAAAACCTGCTCTTGATTACAAGGATATGTCGATTGCAGGGAGGCAGAGGAAGAAATACAACATGATGGCTATTGAACACAATTTTGAAGTAAGACCTTGGGACCCAACTCCTGTTTACTTGATATACAAACTGAGACGTGATGAGTTTGCCTCGATTCTCTGAGCCTCAGTTTCCTCATCTGTTGTTGTGAGGGAAATAATGCATGGAAAGCTCTTGACACAATGGCTGGCACACAGTGACAGTGCAAGACGTTAACTATTATCATTAGAGTTTTCAATTGGAATGAATAGGAGACTTTGTACAATAGTACAATTTGCATGATTGTACTTTACAGTAAGCCATTAATGATGCATTCATTTAGTTTTCTACTCCCAAAGAACATAGATTTGATTAATTATAACAAGAATTTAAAAGTATTTCCATTATTCAGAAATAACCTACAGAGTCTAAGCCTGTCCTTTCCTTCCTCCCTTTTTCCCAATCTTTTTTTTTTTTTTTGAAAGTAATAGCAATTATGTAGTCAGGTTCACTGGCTCTTTCTTCTTCTCCCTGGTAACAGGCTAAGTCTTAACCTTGATTAGGCAGCATCACATCTGATCTAAGTTCTCCCCAGCTTTCAGCCCAGCCCCTGCTTCCCCAGGCTTCAGAGCGCAGCTGTGCACCACCCTCTCCACCCCTGCTTAACATCAGAACATTGCCAAAGCTAAGCATCTATAAAATGTTTCTTTTGAATAGTTGTCTACCTACTTGGATTATCTTTTTCCTTCTCCCAGAGGCAAAAATTGGACCACTTAATCTATACTATAGGACAGTCTTGCCCCTCAGAAAATACTTGAGCGTATTAAGTTGTTTTGAAATGGATCTGAGAAGCAGAGTTCTGAACCATGCCCACAACTTTCCTAGCCTCATCACACTGGCATTCTTTCATAGCCCCGAAATACTTCCCACTTGCCCTTCCTATGAATGCAAGTAAAGCAAAACCTCTTGACAAAGGAAATTAAGAGTGATCAATTTTTTTTTTTTCCTGTGAAATGCAACTGTAAAGTACGAAAAGAGAGAGATCAAGTTGACATTTAGGAAAATTGAACATTGATAAGTAAATTGCCTTCACTCAGTCTCTTAGGTTCTCTCTTCTTTCCCCCTACCCCACCACACCCCGTGGCCCCGCTCGCTCTCTCATACACACAGCTGAAGGTATCTTTAAAGGGTACCTATTTCCTGCATATCATGCTTATGTTAATCTCACTTCAAGTACAGATGCACCAAGGACATTACAGGGTCAGTCATTCTTGTCCACAAAGCTTTAGATTCCACTACATTATTCAAAGTGGACAAATGGACAATGGACTTTTGTGCCCAGATCTGCTCACTAATGGAGTGACCTCCTTGTTATGGGTGAGCATATATTTGATGCTAAAACTGCTGCAAATTTTTATCAGCATTTAATCTTGAGACTGTGAATTACTACATCCTGCATGTGTTGGTACCTTACTTTGATTAAAAATGGGATAAATCAGTGAGAGAGTCTTTTTATCCAAGGCCATGTTCCTTTCACATGAAGGTCATATACGGGCTAATTAGACAAAATATAAATCATGTTTCTTTCCACATTCAGTTTTAGATCCTGACCTGTTTTGTGTCAAGAAATCACAGGGAGCCCAACCTGTATCATCAAGATTGTTTTGATTCACAGATGATTTCCTTAAATCATAGTGTGATGACATTCAATGCAATTCCAAAATTTAAAATGGAGAGTTCAGAAGGACATTTTAAAAAAATGCTTGTAGTGTTATAGGAAAAAGTAATCAGAACTTTGACTCCATTTGCTTTCCTGTGTCATAGAAATGTTGAGGACAGGAGAAAAATATAACTCCCACCGGTAACACCAGTCACGCCCTCGCTGGGAGAGGTGATGTAGAAGAACTTCTATCATTTTGATCAATTGAGTAGTTGGTCTCTTCTTGCTTTAGGGTTCATTGGTCTGCTCTCCAATTTTTATAAGGTATAGAAAATTTGGCCTTTAGTAAAATGGGCAGATCTCATTTATTTTTTTCATGTTAAATATTTATCTTGAAGATTTCAATGAAAATTGTGCTAGGATAGTTTTCATTCCAAGACATCCATTCTCTAAACTTAAAAATAAGATGGACATGCTTACAGAGAAAGAAAATATATAAACCTGTTTCTTGAACGCTAGATCCAATCTTGATGGCAATGAAAAGAAATAAACTTCTTCTACCTCAGCCTTCCATCTCCCAAATGCAGGTGACCCCAAGTAGGGTTGCTAGATAAAATATAAGATGCCCAGTTAAATGTGACTTCAAAGAGCAAATTTTATTTTGTATTTGTATTTATTTTTATTTTGTAAAGAGCAAATTTTGTGACATGTATAAGCATGTCACAAATATTGCATATCCTTTGCTGAAGTTGGCCACCCAACTCCAAAGCCTTTAAGCAAATGTTCCACAGCTGTCCTGGGAGTCGGAGCTTAAGAGATTGATAATCCCACAGAATCAAGAGCAGGGAGGTACCTGAATGTCATTAAATCAACCTTTCATTTTATAGATGATCAAACAGAGGTTAAAGAGATAAAAGCCATTTTCTAAGAACACACAGCTGACGATGAAGAATCAGGTGGAGGTGCATCCTCTAAGGAGCATCACCTCCTTATACTGTTACTTGAGGAGTTAGACTTTGACTTTAGAATTAGCACGTGGGCAAGCATGTTCTGTTTCTCTGCGCATCTGTCTAATAAAGCAATAGGAATATAGCACAAGTAAATTCTATCACCTCCGTGGGAAGGGAAACAGAACTGGCTACCTTCATGGGGGATGGGGGTGGGACAGGAGAGGTAAATTACAGAGAACAAAGCACAGATTAGTATCTCAATAAATTATCCTGCCACATAGGCTTTCACATGTCAGGTTTTCTTAAAGCAGGGCACATTCATGTTAGCAATTCATGATTACTATGGTTCATTATGGAATCTTCCCCTGGAGACCTTTCAGAATCAGATAGAAGGCCATTTGTCTTTGTTAGCCAAGTTGCAGCCCTACCAAGAGACCTGCAGGAGGATGAATTTAAATGACTTCCCCAGAACTCTTCTGAACCATGGACGCTATGAAAATTTAAACAACTAATAATGTTCAAACCTAAGACTAAAATAAATGCAAAAGTAGCTTGGTGTTATAACAGAGCTTCAACATTACTCAAGGATTTACAGAATCATGGAAAATCCCTCCAAAGGCCATGGGAATGCCCGAGTTGCTTTCCTGAAACATCATAAGGGAGCAGTGTAGCCTATTTGGTCGATGATGATTAAGGGTGTTATTTATATGTATATAGGATACCCAATTTCCTCACTTTTTACATGAGATGCATCCTAGAGAGCCCTCAGAACAGGAAAATGCATTTTCACTGAGATACTAATGTCCCCCCTTGCCCCTTGAGTTCCCCAGAGGCTCTTCCGTTGCTCACTGGCTGCATTTCCAGCTCCCATTTCCCATTTCTCTTGCTTTTCCTAAGTAAGCTGGTGAGGTAGCAGGGAGAAGGCTAAAGTGAAACTCCACACTCCCCCTGCCCCAGGTGGTCCTGAGTTGGAGATACCGGGGAAGCCACCTGCTCCCCAGCACCTGCTCCCAGCTGGGACCCAGGATGACAAAGACTGAAGCCACAAAGCAGGAAATACAGCACTGCCTAAGTATGCTTCCCACATAACCCAAACTATCAAAAATGTAAGCCATGAGTATTAGAACTGGAAATGTTTCCCATATGTGGAGGCTGGGGAAGGCTTTGGAGCTTATTTCATCTAACCTGTCCATTTTTCTGCGGACAAATGAGGGACTCATTACCAGAAATCAGTCTTTCCATCTTCACTGTTAAGGGAGAACCCTTCTTCTCCACACCTGATGTGTCCCCCCAGGTGGAAGGAGTCTCATTAACATAAAACTCCTGGCCTCTCTCCCCACACCTCTCCCTCATTTAAGGGAAGAAAGAGTGACCTAATGCGATGGGGACTTTGGAGGGAAAAACCTGGGTGAGTGCCACCTCGCCTCTTCCTCCTCTTCTTTTCTTCTGTGGGGAACAAGTTGCCCAGAGGGACACGCTCTGCTTGCCTGCTCCAGGACAGACTCTGTCTCCTGTAGAGAGAGGATGAGACGGAATGCCCAGACCACGTGCTGTGGAGTGAGTAAATGTGCATAAATCTAGTATTCAATATCAGGAAGACCACTTGTCAAAACATATAAGCCACATTTCTTGAGTAGCAACTTTTGTAGCAATATAGATGAAATTTGACCTCCATCTGCCTCCGTCTTTTGCCTTATTTGTCCATTCTGAATTTCTGCAAATGTATTGGGAGCCCTCAAATCTCCACATCCATGTCAGGGGTCTTAAACATTTTCAGGTCACAAATTACTTTGAAAAATCTCATGAAGCGTCTCCTCAGAAAAACACATTTCCTAAAGCCCATATGTGGATCTCAGTTAAAATCTGTCCAATGTGTTTTCATGACAAATTTTATAAGGTGATATATAGAGAGCAAGTCAAAAAGACTTAATCAGCTCTTTTTAGGAGTTCATGAAAACACAGGCATTTGACAAACATCTGCCTTACCAACATTGAGTTATTCTAGACACATACCAAGTTTGATTTACTTCATTAAATAAGCAGTGACTGAGGGACTGCTCTGTAGCAGGCTCTCAGGTAGGCACTAAAGGGAGAGAGAAGCATAAAGAGGAACAAGACAATACTGTTGACCTCAAGAAACCCAGTGTAATGGGAAAACACAGTGGTCAGTAAAAAATCACAACATGACCAGGCGCGGTGGCTCCCATCTGTAACCCCAGCACTTTGGGAGGCCAAGGTGGGTGAATCCCTCGAGCCCAGGAGTTCAAGACCAGCTGGGACAACATAGTAAAACCCTGTCTCTACAAAAAATTACAAATACAAATACAAAAATTAGCAGGGCGTGCTAGCGCATGCTTGTAATCCAGCTACTTGGGAGGCTGAGGTGGGGGGATCACTTGAACCCAGGAGTTTGAGGCTGCAGTGAGCTGAGATCATGCCACTGCACTCCAGCCTGAGCAACAAAGCTAGACCCTGTCTCAAAACAAACTAACAACAAAATCACAACACAATGTACTTTGCAACTCACTGTAGCCATATGATTCAGCTCTTGCCAATGGAGTGAAACTGGAAGTAGTATGTGCAACTTCCAGTTCACGTCCTGAAAGGGAAATAAACAACCTTCCCCTTCTATCTTCTCCCTTCCCAATAACTCAAATGTATTTGCTACGTTGAAAGCTAGAGCATCCGTCTTGCGCCCATGAGAGAAGCCACATATTGAGGATGGCAGAGCAAGAAGATACAAGAAGCCTGGGTTGCTGACATCACTGAGCCAATACACCTACCCTGGAATACTGGCCTGGGAGAGAGAGGGAAATGGGAGAGAGAGAAAAATAAAGTTCTGTCTTGTTTAAGCACTGCATTTTTAGGTCTCTTTGTTACAGCACCTAAGGTTTAAACTAATACACTGTGAAATGCACTGAATCACGTGAGAATAGCATATTTGATGGAATGAGGCTGGTGGCAGCAGGTCTTTTTATTTTTAGGTTATAGACGTAGAAACAAAGGCAAATAAGTTACATCTTCCAGAAAGTCACAAGAATAGAATCAAAGCTCAAATTTTCCTCTTATGTTCCAAGTCTAGTACTTATTTTTTAGCATGTTCACTATACAAGGATAGTCCTTGAAACAATTCTTTTAAAAAATTCCAAGCAGTTGACTAGTGGTTGCCATGTGCCAATCACTTCAATGAGCACTGAGGATGAAATACAAAGCGGAAACAAAGTCCCTGCTTTCATGGCCCTTGTAATTGGTGATATAGGTCACTTAATCACAAAAAAATGAGTATACTATTACATATCCATATGAGTTCTCTTGATGGAACAAACATGGACTTAGGAGAATATGTCACAAAGGAATCTGACCTGGATGGGTCTCTGCAAAGGCTTTCCTGAGCTCATGTGCTTGAACTGCACCCTAAAGGAATAGAAGAACTAAACAAAGTGGAGAATGAGAGAGAATATTCTCCAGGTGGCAACAGCATGTGCAAAGGCCCTGTGGTGAGAAGCAACATGAAAAGTGTAAGGAACTGGATGAGGCTGGGTGAAGTGCAGAGGAACAGGGAGAGATTGGTGCAAGATGAGGTGGAAAGGTAAGTAGTGCCAAACTACACAGGATCTTGAGGAGCATATTAAGGATCTTGGTCTTTAACCTCAGAGTACTTCATCCCTGGAGAAGGAGAAGGAGAGGAAAGGGGAGGATAACATGATTGGTTCTGTTTGTATTACAAAGAGCAGATGGGGTGGGGGGTGCAAAGTGAATACCGAGGAGTTATTGCAGCTGCCTAGGCAAAACATCATGATCATTTGGACCGGCAGTATGGCAGGGAGTGGAGATAGTTGTCAACTGGAGGCCAATGTCCTAGCATAAAAGGTAATCTTGCCTGCTATGATTTGAATATATGTGTCCCTCCAAAATGTATACATTGAAACCTAATCAACACAGTGCTAGTATTAGAAGGTAGGGCCTCTGGGAGGTGACTAAGTCATGAAGGCTCCACCGTTGTGAAGGATAAATGCCCTTATAAAAAAGGCTTCAGAGGCCAGGCGCGGTGGCTCAAGCCTGTAATTCCAGCACTTTGGGGGGCCGAGACGGGCGGATCACGAGGTCAGGAGATCGAGACCATCCTGGCTAACACAGTGAAACCCCGTCTCTACTAAAAAATACAAAAAAACTAGCCGGGCGAGGTGGCGGGTGCCTGTAGTCCCAGCTACTCGGGAGGCTGAGGCAGGAGACTGGGATAAACCCGGGAGGCGGAGCTTGCAGTGAGCTGAGATCCGGCCACTGTACTCCAGCCCGGGCGACAGAGCAAGACTTCATCTCAAAAAAAAAAAAAAAAGCTTCAGAGAACTGCCTCCCCCTTACACTTTTCCACTGAGAGGACACAGCAAGAAGGCATCTCTTGGAAGAGGAGTATGAGCCTACACTAGACACCAAATCTTGAATCCACGTCCTTGATCTTGTGCTTCCCAGCCTCTAGAACTGTGATAAATACATTTCTGTTGTTTATAAATTATCCAGTCTGTAGTATTTTGTTATAGCAACAGGAGCGACTAAGACAACACCTTTAGCCAACTATACTTAGTTCACCTAGATAACTCAGAAGAAGCAAATATACATAGAATTATATGAACTGTGTGAATTGCAAAAGTTTCAAGCTTCCAGAATCCACTATGGCAAAGATTTGCTTTTGCTAGAAGTTTTGCCACCTTTGTTTTCCTATTTTTGCATTTGTTTTACCTTCTTCTTCTTCCTCTCCTCGGTAGTGAAAGAGCCAACAAATCTCTAATCATATAAGTTACATCCAGGATAATTTCCATTTGGGCCTTTCCCTAGAAACAAACATGCATCCTCTGTGTGTGTATTTGTTAAGTGACTAATACAGAAATCAATGGCCATCACATTCTCTGGGCATGCTCCTATTGTTTTGTTTTGTTTCAGACTTTGTTTTTATTCTGCTTTTTACTAAAAATTGGAAAATAATACTCTCTTTGTCTAAAAATATCTCTTTGTACATATTCTTCAAAAGCTTATAAGCTACTTAAGAGAACCTTTTTCCCTCCCTTTTCCACCAAAAGTACAAAGATAAGTTACTCCTTGATGAAATTATTGACTATACATCCCACAAGACTTCCTTCAATAGCAAGTAAATATTCCCTCCATAACAATGGACGTGGAATGGAATAAAAATGGAATAGCATGGAGAATAGGAAAATTCTTAGAGTTTTAATAAAAGATTTCTGAGAGGACCCAAGGAAGCTGGTTTTACACAAAAGAGACTTGGTGATTCACAACAGCTCCCCCTACCCCCAACTCATAGAGTGGGGGAAGGGGGTTCTGCAGCCTAGTTGTGGGTGGCCTCTACCTGAAAGTGATAGGCTTACCCTATTCCCTCTTGGCCTGTAGGTCATAGGCTTGAGTCTTTGTTGAGCTCTGTCTCTTTAAGCTCACAAAAGAGAAATCCCACTCTGAGAAGTGAAATCCAGTTGCATTTCAAACTCTTACTAATTTTTACTAGGGGGAATAACAATATACTTTTTTAAAATTAAATTCTGAAGAGCCTAAAATTCAGACTAATTCACAAGAACTTTCTTTTAGTACCTATCAAATATACAGAAATTCAGTTTAAGTTTGCAAAAGTGATCCTTAAAAGACCTCCATGAGGAGAGAGAGTAATATTAGCATTTACATTGTTGGTATGTGCACGAGACTTCTTGATCTGCAGTCCAATACTCTGCCTCCGAGCTATGGCCCACCTGTTATGTGTGTGAGACTTCTAACTGAGCTGAGCAAGTGTCCTAGTTTGCCTGGGACTGAGGGGACTCCCAGACATAGTTCTTTTTGCTTTAAAACTAGGAGAGTGGCTGGGCGAGGTGGCTCACGCCTGTAATCCCAGCACTTTGGGAGGCTGAGACAGGTGGATCACCTGAGGCCAGGAGTTCAAGACCAGCCTCTCCAACATGGTGAAACCCCGTCTCTACTAAAAACACAAAAAATTAGCCGGGCGCGGTGGCGGGCACCTGTAATCCCAGCTAGTCAGGGGGCTGAGGCAGGGAGAACGGCTTGAACCCCGGAGGCAGGGGTTGCAGTGAGCCAAGTCTGTGCCACAGCACTAAACCTGGGGGACAGAGACTCTGTCTCAAAGAAACAAAACAAACAAACAAAAACCTAGGAGAGTTTGGCCAGGCACAGTGGCTCACACCTGTAATCCCAGCACTTTGGGAGGCCAAGGCGAGTGGATCACTTGAGGTCAGGAGTTCGAGACCAGCCTGGCCAACATGGTGAAACCCCGTCTCTACTAAAAGATACAAAAATTAGGCCAGGTATG
>NW_012117378.1:484341-573836 GCF_000951035.1 Colobus angolensis palliatus | reverse complement strand
CCTGAGAGAGTTCAGGGGAAACTGAGATAAGCTGGTTACCCTCCCTAATATATGCAGTTCATTAATTTTCTGAAGGAATTTAGGCATCAATCCCTCAATACGTATTTATTAAGGACTTACGTCTGCTCAGTGCTCTGCTAGGCACTGTGAAAGATAAAAAGAGTATATAACTCATGAGCTCCATCCCTTGTCTGAAATTCTGTGACTCCCTGATTGCTTCCCAGAAGTTCATAATCTAATTTTTCAAAATATGCAACGACTGCTTACTAAACATTACTTGTCAGGCACTGTGGTTGGCACTTAGGATGCAAACATAAATGAAAGACCAAATTTGGCTGCAAGGAACTTACTGATTTAGGGGGAGATGGATGATACAGATAATATGTAATACAATACAACTTGGTAAAGGCTATCATACATCTATGGCAAAGTCTCAGGCACAAACAGCATAGCAGGATGTGACTAACTGGTTGCAGCCATGTGCAAAGACAGTGATGGTACCAGGCAGCATGTGATACGTTTCATGCAAGTGGTCGTCTACATACCGCACAATAAACATTGTAATAGTTCAGAGACGGAAAGAGCCCTCTTAACAGGGTCATTATATCTGTGTATACAGGGAAAGACCTTATTGAAATGAGAGGATTTAAGGTAGACTGGAGTAAAAATTTAATATGTATGGATAAATATAAAAGAAGACTTGCATGGACCAATCATACTAGTTTGTTAGGAACCAACGATTATGTTATATACAGTTCAGTGCATCTGAGGTACAAAAACCAACCAACCACCACCAACAAAAGATGAATTAGCAGAGATGGGGAAGATAAAATTCCATGTGAATGTACCAGAATCACCAAAGATCGAGACTAGAAGCAAGAAAGATTAACACCCTTCAGCATTAGATAGATTTAACAAAAGAGGAAGGTTTTATGTAGAAGAAAAAGATAAGAAAAAATAGGCTAAGGTCAAATTATGAAAAATCATGAATTGCCGAGAAGCTTGGAATTCCTTCCTTAGACACCTTGAAGGCTTTTGAGAAGGGAAGTGCTAGGGTGAAAGTTATATTTTAGGAAGCTGAATCTGGAAAAAGTGATAATCCAGGTCTTGCATGAATTAGAGAAGATTCTAAGTTAATTAGTTAAAGCCAAGGAATTTTTATCATGCATGGAAGGGAATATTAAATACAGTTCTCCCTTTTTGCAGCAGATCACAGCTGCCGGCTGAAGGGAGGGAGAGGTTCTTGGCATCTCTCTAAGAGGTTGGGAAGCTGATGCACCTGCCGAGAGAGAAACTGGCACCTCTTCTACATAGAGAAGCATGGCAGCCATGAGTGAACCTTTTGCCTTCATCAGGAGCCCCCTCATAATTGGAGAAGGTCATCTCCAAGAAGAAATCAAAGAAACAAGACCTTCCAGCTCCAGTTTCGAAATAAAAAACCACCCAGAAAATGGTTGCACGTATATATGCCTAGATTGAACTAAAACAAAAGTAAAGAAAAAGTCTTCCATATCGTTCCATATTGTAGACACTTTCAAATTCCTTTCCATAATCTATGTCTATTTCTAATTCTACCTGTACAAAATATAATCATGCCTGCTTGTAATCACTTATGCATACATGAATACTAGTAAGTTAAACTTGTTCATCTATTTACAAAGACAGTGTGATACATAGTAGCTTAGGAATTGCTTCTTTTCCCTATGATTTTAAATGTACAACGAGCTTCTTTCTAAAACACATATTTGCAGATGTCACTTTAAACACTATTTTCTGAGATTATATTTTCCATAGAAAACAGATGTCTGCAATTATCCCTTTTTTGACCTCTGAGACTTATCAAAGTCAAATAGGTAATCATCCAATCAGACGGGCTATCATTATCAGAAGAAAAGTAATTATAATCTGAATATGTTTGAACATGATTATTATAAGCTTTAAACTGTTACACTTTTGATTGGGGCAGAATTGGAAGACATTATCACTTCATAATTCAAATGATGTAACTTCACTTGTTTTTGTCATTTAGAATCTGGAGAGCTAAATTTATTTAACAATATAATTCTTTAAACATGAACAAATTATGCAATAATCTCTTTAAAACCATGAGAATGCTTCTCAAAATCTTGACAGTGAAATTAGGCGAATTTTTTTTTTTTTTTTCACCAGAGCAAATCAGAGCTCGACACTGAGCCCCGTCAGAGTAGGAAGCTTGAGGCAGACATGTTCATTTCACAGACATTTTGTGATCTGCTTGGTTCTTTTAAAGAGACCAGCTGCTTTCCTGTCTACCTGTTATGGCCCACACACTGCTGGTCCAAAGCAAAAGGAGAAAATTAGGCCAAATACAGAAATGATCAGAAAGAAAAAAAAGATGTGTAAAAAAAAAAAAATCTTTCCAAAGAAGATATATAAACGGAGAAATGAATTAGAACTAAGGATATGAATGCAGGGGGAAAAGAGTGTTGAAAACTAAATGCCTCATGGATATAGAGTAAAACATCATTTTCTATTGAAAATAATTTTATAAAACCTGATTACACAGCCCTTCAGTCCAGATGTTTGTTTAACTTGGTGAGGGGTCCTGATTTTTCTCCTTCATCTTTTCCGAGATCTGTTCCCTTTGTATTCTATTGTGTTTTCCAGCCGACCTGCTCATCTCCTCAGGAAGGAGCTAAGGGGATGCCAGGGCATTCCCGCGCTGTTGCTGGGGCCTGAATTAACAGTGAACTGGGGAATGTTGATAAAAATGAGCACGTGGGCCCGTCGGAGAATTCCTGTACCTCAGAAGTGCTGGGTGTTTGTTTTCTCTGAACATGGCAGAAGGTTAGAAACAGTAAGAAAAGAGGGGCCTTCGGAGAATTTGAAAGGCACTGAATGGATGTTTTTCCATAATCAGAACATTTCTTAGAACAATGGTTTAGGAGGCATCATTCAACTTATAATTTTAGTTTAGAGGAGTGAAGACCTGAGGCTTCCCCTTCCCCCCTTTCTCCCCGACCCAAATATAGCAGACCTTTGGAAAAGCCAAATTTGCACTTAATATCTTTCCACTTCCCATATTAAAAGTACCCCTTTCTTCTTGTTGACACATCTTTTGGACTTAATTTTTTCCCCTCCCCTGCGCCCTCCACACCCATGTTTCAATATGCTTCATTCCACAAAGAGCTACTAAGTGTCTAATATGGCCAGGCACTGTGGACATACCGGTGAGCAAAACAGACAAATACTTCTGCCCTTCTGAAGCTTATATTCTAGTTAAATTCTTATCAATGCCAGCTGCTCTGTTATTAATTGATAACAAAGGTATTAAAAGTGTTAGGGAGGATTTAAGGTGGTATTCTTTTATCATTCAGGGAACCAGCATCTTTGGTGAGGGGTAGGACCCAGTAATGTGCATTATTAAACTCCCTTGGTCACCTGGACCCTACTAAAGTATGAAAGTGATGACACAGGCTAGGCACAGTGGCTCACGCCTGTAATCCCAACAGTTTGAAAGTCCAAATTGGGAGAATCCCTTGAGCGTTAAGAGTTTAGGAGCACCCTAGGTAGCATAGTAAGACATGGTCTATTAAAAAAAAAAAATTTAAAGGTAGCTGGGCATGGTGGTGAGCACCTGTAGTCCCAGTTACTTGTGGGGGCTGAGGTGGGAGAAGGTCAAGGTTACAATGAGCCATGATCACACCACTGCACTTCAGCCTGGGCGACAGAGCAAGACCCTGTCTCAAAAAAAAAAAAAAAAAAAAAAAAGAAAGTGGACTCCTGCCACAGAAGTGGGAGACTTGCAAGCTAAGCCATAGGAGGGTTGACCTTGTGCTGCCAGGATCTTTGTGGGTGCCTCCTGGAATTTCACCACATGGACAGGCACCTGTTCGTTCCACCTTTCCAAGGCTGGACTGCACAGACACCTCCTCTGCTCTCTCTAGTGTGCAGAGATTGTGAGCTCACTACTTTGTTAGTCCCTCAGTGGCAGAGAACCTGTTTGATTAGGATGACTAATAATGTATAACTCCCTATCTCCTAGCACTGCCTGGGACAGTGTGAGTGCTCAGAAACATCTAAACAAAAGCATGGCTGTCTATTTCACTTCCTAAAAGCTTTGGCGCTCTTTTTAGTCCACATGGAAAGATCTTTCATCGTCTGTGTGCTCCCTGTTGGTCACAGATTCCCAGCCTAACATATTATCTCACAAGACGTCGAACTGGAAATTCCCAGCTAGATTCTTACTCTACATTTTATCCAGCTCAGGCACCTAGATTATGGCACTACTTTTAGATGGAGATACTTTCTTGATATTTAGACCACAATGCCAAAACTTTTGCACATCCATGCACTGCTTCTGATGCATTTAGCTCATTAAAGTAGGCGGCATCCAGCTGCATCCACCATCTCTCTCCTCCTAATCTACTTTCAAATAACCAAGGCAGCCTATTAACACGTGGTGTTTTCATCAGACTTTGCACACTACTGCCTTTGAGCCTTGTGATCACATCATTTCCCATCTTTTCAGAATGTCCTTTCTCTCCAGTTTTACCCGGACCCATTCTATCCAACTTTCAAAACCCACCCAGCAAACACAATGCCCATCATCCATCGTCTCTGAGTGGGGGCAGCAGCAGTCCGAATGACCCTTTCCCACAAGCCTTCTGTGACCACTACAAGCACTCCCTCCTCCTTCTCATTGCTTTGTGCAATTATTTTCTGTAGAAATTACTCAGCATCCTCATTTGCTCTGTAAATTATCTTTTTATACAATTATAGATGCCCACATGTATGCTTAATTAGCTCAATAAGAAACCCAATAGCACATTGGTAAGAGCATAGTTTGGGGGGGTCCAGCAGACTCAGGTTTAAATCTAGGTCCTCCCCTTGGTGAAGATATGACTTACAACAAGTTACTTCTTGGGATTTCAGCTTTGCCATCTGAAATATAGGGTAAGTGTATCTACCTGTATTAAGCAGGTCTTTCATTCTAATTCTTTGATGTGTGGGACCTTGCTGACCCTGGAGAGATTGCTGCTCCCAAAACTGGCCAGTTCCTAGAGATAGCAACCAACTGATCTGTGAATGTGCGTCTCTATGCAAACCAACCAATCTAAAGCCCACACCCACATATTACCTCCTTTCTCTGGGCTCTCACATTTGGGTCACTAGTCCTGTGTCCTAGTCACTGCCAGGGCCAGGTAGCAGGCAATGAGGGGTAGACCCTATGCCTCAGAGCCTGCTAAAATTATTCAAACTATCCAATCCTAAGACCAACCTGGACAACATAGTGAGACCCCCATCTCTAGAAAAAAAAAATTAAAAAATTAGCCAAGTGGCATGTGCCTGCAGTCCCAGTTACTAGGGAAGCTAAGGTGGGAGGATCCCTTGAGCTTGGAAGGTTGAGGCTGCAGTGAGCTATGATTGTGTCACTGCATTCTAGCCTGGGTGACAGAGCAAGACCCTTTCTCTAAAAAAATAATAATCATAAATTGAAAATAAATAACCCTAACAAATTCCAAGGTGATGCTGATGTATTCTTTAGGTACCACACTTTGGGAATCATTAGCCTAATCATAGTAATCCTTCAGTAAATGGTATCCCATAATTATTATTTTATCAGTTCCTTTAGGTCAGAAACTAAACCTTATACCTTGTATCCCCCATAACAAAGGGGCTCACGGCAGGCACTCAATACAAGATGCTGAAGGCTATTTGACATTAAAGCTTACTAAATAGTGAACTCTACCTATTAAGATATGTTTGTGACTAGTCTAGGCATGGTGGTTCATGGCTGTAATCCCAGAACTTTGGGAGACCAAGACAGGAGGATCAGTTAAGGCCAGGAGTTGGGGACCAGCCTGGGCAAGCTAGCAAGACCTTGTCTCTACAAAAAAATTTAAAAATTAGCCAGGTGTTATGGTTATGCACCTGTAGTCCTAGCTACTTGGGAGGCTGAGGTGGGAGACTCGCTTGAGCCCAGGAGGTCAAGGTTACAGTGAGTTATGATGGTGCCACTGCACTCCACCCTGGGTGACAGAGCAAGACCCTGTCTCTAAAAAAAAGAAAAAAGGTACCTTTGTGAATAGACTAGGAACTTGTCTAGTTAGGAATATGATCTAGTTAGCCATTGCTGCATAACCATAACAAATCACCCCAATGCTTAGTGGCTTAAAATAACAACCATTTTACTATATCTCATGATTTTGTGAGTCAGAAATTTGGGCAAGGCTTGCCTAATCAATCTTCCGTTTCATGAGGCATTGATGGAAGTCATGCAAAGATACTCGACTGGCAGCTTGGCTGAATCATTTATATGGCTGATACCTTGCAGGGATGGCTCGAAGCTGGGCTCCATGGAGACTGTCAGCTGGAGCTCCTCCACTTGACCTTTCCAATGTAGTGGCTTCAAGGTAGTCAGATGCCTTACATGGCAGCTTAGGGCTCTATGAAAGAGTGTTTCAGTTAGTAAGGTGAAAGCTACATGGCCTTTTATGATCCAGCCCCAGAAATCCCATTTGGTCACTTTCACTGTATGCTATTGGTCATCAAAACAAGCTTCCCCCATCCTCTCCCCAGATTCAAGAGCAGGAGATATGAATCCCTCATTTCACAGGAGGAGTGTCAAAGAATTTGTGGGCCACATTTCTAAACTATCCCATAATGTGTGGTTGCAGCCCTGTGTCTAGTGAAGGGAATAAAACAAATAAACAAATGACCTAGGGCTTTATAATTGTACTCTGCTGTTCTCCGTTCTGAACTTTTGATATTGAATCTTCTTCCCCAATATTTCACTGGAAGCCAGGCAGCTTCCCCATGACCATCTTCATCTTATGACTGTAAGTTGGAATGAGTATCCATATACCTGTCAGAAATGCCTAGTGCACTAAAACCCACAATGAAATGCTCTTCCCTATTGCAGGTTCATTATACAGTATGAAAAATCACATCCCCCAAGGACACAGTCCCGGTTGGCATTTCTCTCTCCCACTGTAATCTAAAATGCCTGGGATACAGGTGTGCTTCTCATTCATGTCTCCAGTGTTGGGATGGGAGCCTAAACAGCCAGATACAAACCCGATGTTCCTGTTGTCTCCGAGGGAAGCACCAGCAGTCTGAATGACGCCTTCTCTCATGTCTCCAGGGCTGTACTCCCTTTGAGATGCTGTGTGACCAGCACAACATGTCAGCAGGAACTAAATGATGACCTCAGCAGCAGTCCAAGATTATTTTGGTTACATTACTCTCTGTGATTATCCAAAAGGTAAAACAAAAAGTCATTTAAACATGCAGCTCGTGCTCTTCCTGCACAACAAAGGATCTCCTGGAAATCTTTTATTTTTTAAAATGACATTATAATGTTATGCTTTGTTTTCATCACTTTTATCATCATTTCTTAGCAGAAGCCCAAGTGGCTCAGCTAGGGTAAAAGGGAAAAAAATCATGATTCATTTGTATACATTTGTCCTAGTGGGAATTTGATGTGATGGAAATATAAGAATATTAAATTAGAGGCACTCACTCCATTATTTCTGTTCTATTTGAACCAGACACAAGATGCAAACATTATATGGAGCCCAAGAATGCCACAGTAATTCAGTGACACATGAGCCCCCACCAGAACACTTGGTTATTTCTAAACTGAGTGGACATGAGCTTTCTCTGCTCTCTGGTGTCATTGATGTCTCTGGTTTAGTGAATCCTTCACCCCATCCCAAATCAATTCCTCCATTAAAGTCCCTCCCTTAAGATAACAGCTTATGTAGTTCTGGAGAGAATGGGGTCAAGTAAGCCACACACTGCGCTGTCCTGAAGTCAGCTTGTTTCCCTACAAACCTCTTTCAGCAAGGCCTCCCCAGGCCAGTCCTCGGCAGCTCTCTTCTAGGAATCAGAGCTGACCAGCTACCGAGGCCAGTGTATCAGTTGGGATCTAACCAGGAAACAGAAACCACCAGAGAATTCCAAACAGGACTTTGATGCAGGGATCAATTACACAAGGGATGGAAGAGCTGAGAGGCCAGCCAGGGCGGGGTGAGGAATCCAGACTGCAAAGACAGGAAGCTGACACCACTGCAGGGCAGAGGAAAGGGAGGAGGGGGTTCCCCGAGCTCAGGGTGCCTCTGGAGTCTCTGCGTCACCGGGTGGAGGCTGGAACCATAGTGGACCTGTCTGGCAACAAATGGAGTGGGAGAGGTACGCAGCTGGGAAGGAGGGGAGAAGGCCTCGTTTCTCCCTCTCTACCTCCACCATCCAGCGCTTCCTATCATCCTCTGATCTTAGAAAAGCAACCTACAGGGGTCAGGCCCCTTTGATTTAGAACAGGGTAGAGAAAGGGCAAGAAACAGATCTCGGGAAAACAAAGCCAGAATGTGCACTGCCAGTAACACCGCAAAGCTTGTCTCACTCAGATCTCTGCAGTCTCTCCAGGCCCCTGCACACATCCACCCCTAGCTCAGGTTCAAAGGTCTCAAGCCACTGACGATGCAACCTTGTGGGACACCAGCCTTCCTCATGAAGGCTCCGCTCCCATCAAATCTCCAGCCTCCGTTAACCCGCTCCTTCGGCCTCCCACCCAGTGCTACCTTTAGCTCACTGTGGTTCCCGCTGACTCACCAGTGTCTTTACGGATTTGACTTGATCTTAGATCCATTTCTGTAAGCTGAACTCCAGCTCTAGTGGGTATGGTCTGGGTTTGGTATCAAATAACCTTCTTTCTCACCACAGAAATATTCTATCCTTTTCTCTTTTCCAGCAGAAGATAGTGTTTTGCTCTCATGATAGGCCCCATTCAAGAGGGAAGGGAGGGAGACTCCACCTCTTTGCAGAAGAGCTTGTAGGGTAAGAGAAATTGCTGTGGACAACTTTGAAAATACAACCAGTCCCATGCAGAGACTTTACAGATCTCCTCAATACTAATCAATAGTTTTTCTCAAAGATTTCCTCCCTCCCTTACTTTTTCTCTTTCTCCCTTCCTCCCTTTTTATTTTCTTTTAGTACCTAGAAAAATACAGGAAAACTTAATCGTTGAGAACCAGCACATTTCTGAATACAGCTTAATTACAGATTAAATCTTAAAAGATTTAATGGCTCTTTATTTTGTCTTGATTTTGTCAGTCTAGACTCTAACACCTTTACCACTAATATATTCTAATATATGAAGAGAAAGAAACTGAACTCAGGCCCTATCCCCATGTTAGAGACTGACTGTGCCCTCTCAAATTTAATGTTGAGGTTCTTCCTAATCCCCAATGTGATGGCATTAGGAAATGGAGCCTTTGGGAGATAATTAGGTAACGAAGGCGTAGCACCTCACTCTCTGGGGTGCCCTTATAAAAAGGAGACTCCTGAGAGCTCTTAGCCCTCTTTTTAGCTACCAACACAGAAAAGGGCCTTCACCAGAACCTGACCATACTAGCACCCTGGTCTGCTACTTCCAGCTGCCAGGCCTGTGAGAAATAAATTTCTGTTGTTTATAAGCCATGCAGTCTATGATATTTTTGTTAGAGCAGCCCAAACTGACTCACACCCCCAAGAAAGGTGACTCTACTTGCCATCTTCCCCATGGCTGTCAGGCAACACAATCATCTTCTAGGTATGACATTCTTACCCACAAAGTTTTTCTGCAACTTCTCCATTTCCCTGTATGGCCATGTCAGGGAGTAAATAGATGCTCCCCCTCCCCAAACAACAGGACTTAACAGCAATCAAATCAAAGACTGGGCCTCAGAATTAATTGTACCAGGCCTACTCAGCAGAGAGCAGGACCCCTCAAGACCATGGTTCAGCTGGGGAGACAGCCCTGGACACAGCAGAGGGCATCTTTGCCAAAGTAGGTCCTCCAGCCCAGGCTGCCTCATCTTTCCACCAAGCCCTGGAAAAGAGGCTTTTCTGGTGTGATCTAGCTCCCACAGTGGGAGAGAGAAGAGTCCACATGCACAAAAGATGGTCTTTCTTCTTGAAGTTAAGTGTGCTACAAAGACGGGACAGATGGCCACATCTTAACCAGAAACTAGACTTCAAGATCATTGAGGGTAGTGTTAAATCAAGTTTAACCTAAAGCTAAAGGTTTCTCTGTACATCGTGAACTACAGCCTACATGGAAGTGTAAACCAACTGTAGTCTACTGTTGTGCCAATCACCAAGTTTTGATCAATCAAATGTGGCCAAACGTTTAAACCATGTTCAAATAAGGTAAACGCTGAGCTATAAACAATCCGGCGGTTTCTGGACCTCGTTTCCATTTTCTGTAAGTCACTTTCCCTTTTCTGTCCATAAATCCTCTTCCACCACGTGGCTGTGCTGAAGTCTCAGAGCCTATTGTGGCTCAGGAGGCTGCCCGATTTGCAAATTGTTCATTGTTCAATTAAACTCTTCTAATTTTAGTGCAGCTGAAGTTTTTCTTTTAACAGAAGATACAAGCAATATACCAAAATGCTCTGACCACCACATAAGCATTTAAATACCCGGTTAAAAGAAAACAGAGGCAAACTGAGAGCAAGTGAAATACCCTTTCTTTGGGTTCTGATTTCCTTGACTCAGGGACCAACTTTTGGGAGCTACAACCGTTATGATTACACTGAGCTTAGCTCCAAAAACCTATCAGAGCTAACACCTCCTTTTTATAATGGCTTTTTAATATCCTCAATAAAATTAATATGCATAACTCATCCTCACACATTTCAAAAAGAAATCAACACAATGCCCTAACTGATATAAAAGAGACACAATAATATTTATAATAAAATAATGCGCATTTCTATATATATATATATATGCCCAGGCAGAGCTGCGCTAGAAGTCACAATCAAGTCACGAGGCCTCACAGATGCGTAGAGGCCCTAGGAACATAATAGTTACAAATGCAGCTCTGACAAGTCATTGTTTCTGTCATCAGTGAGGTGATTTTCTGAAATAGGGAACCACTCCTGACAGCACTCTAAACAAAGCAGAGTATAATCTTCTTCTTGATTGGTATGATCATGCAAAATTCAGTGTATGTGGAAACAATGCAAAAAGAACTCATGGAATTTTTAAAAACTGAGTTAGATTCTAAGTTCAAATAATATTAGGTTTTTCACCTATCAGGATGTGTACATCCCAGATGAGAACACTCAAAAGTCATGTGGGATACAGGATGAATTGTTTCTGTTGGCCTCCACCCAGTAAATGGTAGTAGTACCCCTATCCTTGTAACAACCAAAAGAAGTCCCTGCAAATGTTCAAAATAACCTCAAGGGCATCGAAACCATGCTCTCAAGTGTTTCTCAGCTAGTCTTTTTGAATGTATTCCAACTGCGAGAAACTTAAGAGTGCTAGGAACTAAGAGCTTTATATGTATGAAGGTCCAGGTACAATTATTATTTCCCTGTCACACATAAGAAAACCAAGGCACAAAGAGGCAAGGTAACTTCCTAAGCTCACAGAACAAGGCTGCAGGTTGGGGTGGGAGGCAAAAGTAAGCAGTCCAGAATCCACATTAACCACCACTTCCTTCCAGTTGTGGTGGCAGGCACCTGTAATTCCCAGCAACTCAGGAGACTAAGAAGGGATGATCACTGGAAGCTGGAAGTTTAAGACCAGACAGAGCAACATGGTGAGACCCCATCTCTAAAAAAATGTTTTTAAAATTAGCTGGGCGTGGTGGTGCATGCCTATAGCCCCAGCTACTCATGAGGCTGAGGCAGGAGAATTGCCTGAGCCCAGGAGTTCCAGGCTGCAGTGAACAGTGATTGTACCACTGCACTCCAGCCTGGGCAACAGCAAGAGACCCTGTCTCTTAAAAAACAAAACAATTACCACTCCCTTGCTTTGTTTGCCTCTGCATTTGTGAGACTTTTCAACCTGTTTCCTACTGATAGGTCTAGGTTCTGACAACATGAAAAAGACCTTCAGACAATCACAGAAGACTGTTGACTTATTCTGTCCTGTTTCTCTTTCTAAGCTTGAAAATCCAGCAACACCGTGTCCACAGACTCCGGAAAGTGTCCTCAGAGCTCGGTTCTTAGCTCACCTCTGTGACCCTTCCTGAGTTTGCTTTTCATCCATGGGTTGCTGACCTATTTCACCCATTCGGGTGATATGATAACTAAGCCAAGTAAAAGGGGCATAATTTACTGCCTGCCCCTGCTTTTTCCGATTATCCCATTTGAGCCTCACTAATCTTTTCCTTACCTCTCTCACCTCTCCTCACCTCACCGAGCTCTTCCGTTTGCTCTGTCAGACCACCGGGTACAGCGATGATAACCTGCCTTCACTCCCGGCATCATCTCAAACAAAGGTCTGCTTCACCAAATGGGGTGTTTCAGCAGCGAGCAGCTCACCTCTCACCCACAGCTGCTCTGTGCATGGCTCAGGAAGAGTCTCTGAGCACAGATCTGGAATGCAGAGCCCCCGGCCTCATGCTCACCCTTCTTTTAGCTGTCCATCAGCAGCACATTCTAGTTGGCTTACCTGTGCAAGCTGGTTGGAGCCTCTGTAACACTGATGGTCCTAAATTGCTCTGTGAAAGACAAAGTCTCATGCTCCTTGCAGAAATATCATTGTCAAGCAAGTAAACATAAGTCACAAGGTCTTTGAAAATTTGCTAGGTACTCTGGCCATGAGCTCCACTAGCTCCCCTCCAAGGATGACATCCAGCTGTATGAGATAGTTTAAAGAGATGCAAATGCACCCAAACAGGATTATGCACAGGATTTTAATTTGCCTGTGCCTAAACAGTTACTCTAAGAAGATTTTCAAATCAACACTTTGGTGTTATTCTCTGATATGGTTTGGCTCTGTGCCCCCACCCAAATCTCACCTTGAGTTGTGATCCTCAGTGTTGGAGGAGGGGCCTGGCGGGAGGTGATTGGATCGTGGGGTGGTTTCTAATGGCTTAGCACTATCTCCCCGGTGCTGTCTCCTGATAGAAGTCTCAAAAGATCTGATTGTTTGGAAGTCTGAAGTACCTCCCCCTTCACTCTCCTGCTGCCATGTAGGAGGTGCTTGCTTCCCCTTCACCCCTCCGCCACAATTGTAAGTTTCCTGAGGCCTCCTCGGCCATGCCTCCTGTATAGCATGTGGAACTGTGAGTCAATTAAATCTCTTTTCTTTATAAATAAGCCAGTCTCAGGTAGTTCTTTATAGCAGTATGAGAATGAACTAATATGTTTACTCATAGCTATTTCTTCACCAACCTCACTTTCCTGTGCTCCTGTTCAAGGAGCCACTATCATTGAGCCCAATACTCTATAGCAGAAACAAGGAGAGATGATATAGAAAGACAAGCAAAGAGAGAAACCACAGCACAAAAGGACTGTAGGGCAATGTTTTGGAGATTATATTTTTAATCCAATGTACCAAAGATAGGAGGTCTTCAACGTGGAGTCCTTGAAAGCCCTGAGAGCAAGCCCAGCCTGATAAAGAACGTGTTTCACCTCAATCAAGTCACAATCAGAATCCACGATGTTTCTCCTCAATCTTCACCAAACAGAGGTGCCCATAAACAGAGACCTTATTCTCTTTCTCCTCTTTCCTTTCTTCCATCTGTAGTTCCTTCCATTTTTTCCTGAATAAAACAAACACAGAGGCAAAAGCCTCTATACAAAAAGCCTTTCTTTCATAGGTCTAGTAGAGACCTTGGAAATATTCAAAGCCCATCACCCAAGAAAAGGCAGGGGAACAATGAAAATGTATTTTCTGAGTTACATCAGGAAACAGAATGTTTTAATTCATCTTTCAAACACTGTAAATTCAACCTCTCAGTGATTAAATTGAAGTCTAATAAGACAAGATGGCATATCTGAGTCACCTCTCTTGTGTTTTAATTCTCCTTCCCCTGCCAGCTGCACTCTTTTGACAATAGAATCCAGTCCTGCTTCATATGACACCAGTGTCCCTTGCCTATCCCTCCTTCCAAGCTCTGGTCACACGTTCTCTAACTCCTTGCTGGCCATCTTCACCAGATGTCCTTCAATACCTCCAGCCCAAACTCACCTCCCCTTTGCACAATGGTCCTCACTCCTTATCCCTCCATACCTTCAGCCCCCTTTCCCATTCCTGGCTGGAAGCAACCCCACGGTATATTTGCTTATATTCTACTTTGTGACTGATACATGATGCATCTCAGCACTAGACTGTAAGTTCCTTAAGAGTCAAATCTGTGTTGGATTCATTTTTGTATTCATCACATCATTTAGCAAGTGCCTTGCACACTGGAGTACTCACTAAATATTTCATGAATGCAGAGGGCATTCAGCCTTTTCTGTTGTTGGCAGGGAAATCAAAGGGACCCAAATGAGTGGGGAAGGAGTGGAGCACTATTGTGGCAAAGTCTGGGGTATGGGAAGGGAGCAACATCCTCTGCAAATGCCTTACAGAATGCTGGTCATTCCAAATGTTCAGTAAGACATAGTTGACTGACTGACCAATGCTCATGGCTCTTGGAAAGCTGTTGGAATGGTCGGGTGATGACATTTTCTTTTCATTAGCCCTAAAGGCACAGAGTCAGGAGCCAGAGCAAGGGGGCACGTTGCATACTCTTTCTGCCCAGTGCCACAGACAACAAACCCCAAGTCTCTGCTCCTGCTGGACTGCCACAAACATATATAATGTCTACAAACTTTGGATGAAAGGTAATAGGTCATCACCATCATTATCACAGCTTTTCACTTTCCCACTAAACTATGAGCTTCCTAAGAATGAGGATCAATCTACCTTAGTACTTAACTCATTCATCTTGATAGCTATGATGCCTGGCACATTGGTGCTCAATGAATATGTGTTGAACGTCGAGTTCAACATAACATAGAGAGATCTTAATATACATGAGGCTAAAAATATGTATGTAAGGAAATGTGATTATTAAGAAAAACTATTAATCAGCTGTTTTTTAATGTTCATGGCAAATGGTCCTGGAATGAATATGCTTAAACTAAAATTTAAAAAAATTAAATCAGAACGGTTTCTTTTCTCTCTCACAGTGTGTTTTACAGACCACCTGCATCAGAATCACCTGGGATATATTACACATAAAGAGAATATATATGTTTCAGATTTGTGTGTCCCCACTCCAGAATGAGTGAATGTTATTCTTTGGAGTGGGCCTGGAAGCCTACATTTTAAACATATACTGAGGGGTTTAGCAAATTTGAGTACACTGAAATTTCAGGACGTTGGCCTGGAGTGACAAGTGAGAGAATTGTTATGGGGAGAGTTGATACACCCTGAGACTCAAGTATCCAAAATACCTGAGGAATTTTCTCTCTAGGTTCTTCGAGCATATGATAGATCTCTTTTTGTCTCTGATGACTTAGAGCCAGGAAAGTGGTCAAGATGACCTCACAAGATTCTTTCCAGATATGTAATGCTATGAAAAACACACTCGCCATCATTTCAACACATGGAAATTCAATGTGCACAGGAACGAAACTCTGGACCTGTTATTTCTTTGCTGGTGATGAAAATGGCTTTGCTAGTTTGTCTTCCTTTTCAGTTGCTTTCTCTTCTGTTAATGAAGTCCAATATTATTGAATGCCTTCTTGGTGCAAGCCTCATGCTAGAAGCTTTGGAAGGAAGTTAGAATATGAATCAACCATCCATGAGGAGCTCACCACTCAGGACATATGATGAGAGGTATGCATATGGAAGTTAAGCAGCAACTCAAAACACTAGGGAAAGTGTCATGGGACAGTGTTTGCTGAGTGCTCAAAGTTAATTATATTACAAATAATGTCTCAGGGTATTCTGAGGAGAGTGATCATTTCAAGCTGGGAGTATTGATTTGACCCAGCCTCAAGGAATGGGGGAGGATTTGGAAAGGCAGAAAGGAAAAGGAAGGGTGTATCCAGGAAGTGGAGTGGCATGAGCAAATTTTAGATAAGGAGAGGTAAACCCACTTGACACGAGTGGAGGTTTAATCAAGAATGGCGGGAAATAGATGAGTAAACTGGAGAGCTGCTTCATGGAGGGTTCTAATGCTATACAATGAGAATTGTGGACATCTTCTTAGAGGGAAATTAGAGGATTACAGGTAAAACTTTTGAGAAAACATTATTTATTTAACTAGTTAGTTTTTGGAGACATGGTCTCACTCTGTTACCCAGGCTGGGATGCAGTGGTGTGATCATAGCTCATTGCAGCCTGGAACTCCCAGGCTCAAGCCATCCATCCACCTCAGCCTCCTGAGTAACTGGGACTACACTACCATGCCTAGATAACTTTTTCTTTTCTTTTTAGAGATGGGGTCACTATGTTTCCCAGGCTGGTCTCGAACTTCTGCTTTGACTGCGCTCCCAAAGCACTGAGATTACAGGTGCAAGCCACCATGCCCAGCCGAAAAGTAGTACTTTTACAAGATTAATCCAATGGCAGTTGTAGGGTGATTTTTGAAGAGAAAATATGTACAGTAGGTAGACAATTAGAAAGCTATTGCAATGGACCACATACGAGATAAAAAGACTCTAACCAGGGTTGGAGCACAGTATGAACAAAAAGCAAGAAAGAAATGCAAGAGATGTTATGAAGTGAAGAAAGGACAACGAAACTCAGTGACCAACTGTACATGGGGTTGCAAAAGAGAGAGGAATCAAAGATGGGCATCCTTTTTCATCTCATAAGTGTTGATCACCGCTTAGCCATACCCAACCTTTTGTAGACAAAGGTGTTTCCTCTGTTTCTGAGCCTCGCCTATGCATTTTTCCCTTGACTTATATCCGCTTCAGTAATAACCCTGTCTGTGCATTTCTAGGCATTTCTGTATCGCATGCTGCTATGAAAGAGACGTCCAATTCCACTTGTTGAGAGCAAACAGAAACTGGGGAAAACCAGGCCATTGTTCAGAGGTAAGTCATATCTTGGCACATCTGCTTTTTAGTGAAAGTACTCTGGCTCAGATGTAAGTGTGTAGCCAGCAATAAGCCATTGATGGATGATAGATTCATTGATAGACACATGGTGGGAGAACAATGATAAGGAAGAAATGTTAGCACATATGATATGCCATCATTTCAAAAAACGGAACTGTAATTTCTACACTAGGTTTGTTTCCTAGGGGAGGAAAATGCAAGCTATTCTTGGGGCTTACTCAACAACTCAGAAAGAGAAGAGAAAGCAGACCCTGAAGCCCTGGAGGAAGATTCACTGTGCTCCAACTCAGACACAATCTAAAGCACTCCTTGAGCTTCTACAGTGAATGACTCTCTGGTAAAGTTTGCAAATAAGGAACTTGAAGCAGTGAGGTCAGATGAGAGAGAGATTGGCATGGCATTCACCTTCCATCCCAGAGAGAAGGGCAAGTGCTTTCGTTAAGGATGGCCTCATTATATGGAGCGTGTCTTATCCGGAGGAGGGTAGAAAATGTCTTAAGACATCTCAATCAAAAAATCCAATGTTTGATGGAGATAGGGATAGAGATGTCTCCTACACATTTGGAAACAGAGGCTGGCTTCAAGGAGAACCAAGGAACACTGCAGAAAGTGGTAGATGAGGTTGTACTTCTGGAAAAGGGGACAAGATGAATCCTCCAATTAGATATGCGTAAAATCTGGGGAGAAAGAACTGCCTAATAAACATCTCATCACAGCTAGAAAATGGGGGTTATTCCCACCCTGGGTCTGGGCCCTCTAGAGCTGTGTGGGCAGAAAGAAAGACTCAACGGAGCTTGAGTGCTTGGCAGAGGGTGGAAAGAGCACCTCCTCAGACTGCTTTGGCGACAGTCCACTATGCTGTGCAGGTGTGGCAGGCTGAGAGTGGGAGCAGACAGAGGACCTATGTGAGAAACAGCAGTCAGCAGTGGAAAGAAGAGGCAAGAACTGTCTGAGGACCCCATTCATGCCTGGGATTGGAGTTTCTGCCAGCTTATCACCAATTCTGCCTGTACTTTGGTCCTTGCCCAGGAGGCAGAGACTGATGTGAAGATTCATGGCACTGTAGCCAGAGGTGCAGCGACATCTATGGTACATGGATTTCCCTAGCAGCTCTACGGACCTGGCAGGGCAAAAGGCTGCCACATGGAAACGGGAGGATAGAAACAGCCATAATTCTGATGCTGGCTGGCACTGAAAAGTGCTTATTATACTCCAGGCACTGTGCTGAGCTCTTCACACGTTCCAGTGCTTTCAATCTTCACAATGAACTTATGAGAGCTATTACTATCCCCTAAGAAGACTGAGGCACAGACAGATTAAATAACTGACCTATATTTATACAACCCAGGTTCCTCACCGCCATGAGAGAGCTCAGATGATTCGCCCTCAGTTTGGAGTCTGAAAAAGAAACTCTAAAGAAGAACAGAGACACAGATTGCTGGGCTCTCCCTTAGGCCCAAAACTCTCCCTTAAACACTGGGTCTCACAAGCAGATGCCTTGAACAAAGCCTGTGCCCAGCTAAGTGAAAATCTTTCACTTACCTTCCAGAGGTCACCCTGATGCAGACGAACAGAAAAGATAAATTTGCTCAGTTTCAGATGTAGCCATCGTTCCTATCACAGGCAAGAGCATCTTCGGAGTGATGAAAAGCTCTATAATTTTAAATGTGTTATTGGTCTAAGCACAATTTACACTAGGGATGAAAAAAAGGAAGAGATTTATGAGATGTAAGATAGAAAGATAAACTCTTGTCCCTTAGTGGCTATTAGAAACACTGCTAACATACCATAAATGTGTGAAAGATGACATGATTATTTTGCATTTCCAGTGGGCATTTCATATGTTGCAAGAATTTACAGGGACCAAAGTCCCCAGTAAAGATGGTAGAGTCTGGGGAGGGGGGTGGAGAAGGCCCCACTGACCAAGCCCCCATCTGGGATGGGTATAGGGCAGGTGGCTTTAGGCAGAGAGAGCATACTCCATTGCCTAAGGTGCAACACCTACCAGCATCCTCTTTATTTCCTGCCTTTAGCCACCTGCTCTGGGGGCAGGCTCAGTGGCCAGGCACTGCCTCATGTTTCATCAGGCTTTGGTGTCAGATTCTGGGTCTAAGTCTCCAGTCCATCACAAAATCTGAAACAAGAGAGGGCAGCCAGGACAGGAGAACTGGCAAGGTTCATCTACCTACCCCCAAAAGCCTCATAAACATAAACATCCAGTGAGTTAGTGCCACCAACCTGGCCTCAAGAGTCACAGGAGATTTTATCAAAGAGAAAGGGATTGGTGATCAGAAAGTAATTTACCTGAAACCCACTTGAAATTATTCTCATAGCTGGCCAATCTGGACCGGTTTTCCTGGCAGGGACATCATCAACATCAACATCTGAAAGCCCAGTCACAGGAAGTTAGTCACAGCGCAGGCTGCTGAGTCAGGGCTGGGATGCAGGTCGCATAGAGTCCTGGGGTTAAACCGGGTGATGTGTCCAAAGCTCCCCTGGCCCAGCAGCAGCCAGTGCCTTGAGCAGGAGGTAAACCCCAGCTCTGATCCCTGGAGAAAAGTGAGAGCAGGCTGGGGCTTTTAATTAATTTACTCATTTGTAGAAATGGGGTTTCACTATTTTGCCCAGGCTGGTCTCAAACTCCTGGCCTCAAGGGATACTCCTGCCTTGGCCTCCCCACGCTCTAAAATTACAGGTGTGAGCTACCATGTCCGACTTTTGGTTTTGGTGGGGCAGGACAACAACTATGGGGAAATTAGGGTTCTAAGATTTGCTCATTTTTTGGTGTCATTGGTCATTTCTTGTGGAATCAAGTACAGGGTATATGTCCCATGGCCTATAATAGAGAAGGCAGACGACTGGGTGAGGTTTCACTTTCTGCAAGTTGGAAATCTTTCCAATGGACCCACCACTCTCAAATACAAATGTTAAAAGAATTAGCAATAGAACATTTGCAAGTCAACTGAGGTGTCCTAAGGGGAAGTGCTATGGAAATGGTCTCATGAAACACTTGTGAAGTTAGTGATATGGAGTCCTTAAATGGATGGAAATGAGGGCCACATGTCAGAAGTCCTGGATTTCACTATGGTGACTCCTGTATCTGACCAGGAGAGTACTTTAGTGGCTGTATCCTATATTTAAATTTAGGCTGCAAATGGAAAAACAGTTTTTACAACTCTAAATACACTTTCTACTACAGAGAATGGTGACTGAAGCAAAAGTAAAAATAGCTGCTCGCACCACGGTTTGAGAAAATCTAAATTTGAAAATGATCATTTTTATTTGCATGCTACCAAATAAGGACATTGGGGAAGCAATGAGTCACCAGTATGTTAGCATTTACCAGATTCCAACATGATGTGAGGATATTCTTTAAGATGAGATTTGAATGCGCTCTAATCTACCTTAAGCTTTACCCTTGAAGTGTAACCCTAAGTTCCTATCTGAAAAATGGGCCATCCTTGGGAGACTCAAGTGGGAGGATCGTGAACCTGGGAGGTGAAAGTTGCAGTGAACTGAGATTGTGCCACTGCACTTCAGCCTGGGCAACACAGTGAGACCCTGTCAAAAAAAAAAAAAAGGCCAAATCACAGCTCTACAGCAGTTACAGCAGTGCTCCAATTAATAATTTCAATGCCTTCAAACACTCAAATACAAGGGAGTAAGACCTCACATCTGAAGAGTACCTTAGGCTTTTAAAATACTTTCACCTACATTATCTCATTTGATCACATTTGATTCTCAACAAAATCCTTGAGGCAAGGTGTTTGTTAAGTGTGTGGTTGTCATATTAAAATATCATTGAACTGTGGATCTTTCTGTAGAGACAGGATGAATCACTATCCTGTAGGGAAAAAAAAAGGAACAAACAAAGGAAAACTAGGAGGTTTAGAGATCTAAGCTCCCTGTTAACAGGCCCCTGTCACATGGCCCCTGTATAAACCAGTTCTCTTAAAGTGCCAAAACCCAGCAGAAAGCTTTAGAAATTGTTTACAACCCAAGTGTGTTTTCTTCTTTTCTATGCTTTTAGAAGACAGTTTAAAGAGAGTTAGGGAATGCTCTGGTCTTTTGTTTTGAAATTTTCTCTGCTTGTTGTCTGGTTGTCTGCAGACTGTGAGATTGGTCTATTTGCTTTAAACAGACTGAACAACTTTTAAAACAAGCAGGCTGTTATGATGGGTTGACTCATTTTGGATGTGCGAAGATGTTTACTGAGCTTCTCATTTAAAACTTGAAGATTCTTCTGTCTCAGTGTGACATAGTAATAGTTTAAAGGGGAGCGCCGTCTGTTGTAGTGTTTTGGAAGGTGGCATAAGAAAAATGTCTCTGTTCTACAGCATAATCAGCTATCTGCCTCTTCCCAAGGATTTTTCATGAGCCTTGGAAAGAAATCCATATCATTTAAGTTCCCAAGGGCAAACCACCATTGCCAAGAGACCACTGAGTACAATTTTCAAAGATGGAACACATTTCTTGTTATGCTTCTGGTTTAGCCCAGTATCAGAGGTGGCGCTCAGTCCCTGCATCCCAGGGGAGAATGTTTTCTGGAGAGTTGGGGACAACTGCAATAGGTTTTACAAATTATCACAGCAAAATAATGAAATAAATAAATGAAGATGACATCCACACTGCTCCCCTTCTTCACGCTACAGAGGTGGTGGGGTGGAAAGCAGGGGGGCGGGGCGGGGGGTGGTGGTGGTGAAAGGGATTACCACCAAGCCAGGAAGCTTACACTTCTGTCCCCTTGGCCTGAGTTACCACCCATCTTTGTGGAACACAACTCGCTGTGTAGGGGGTTTCTCCTGCCAGAAAGGAGGCCATGGAGTGAGCAAGTCCAGGAGTGCTGGGCATTAGGACATCAAACAGCAGGTCGTAGGGACCAGGGATTAGGAAACAAGAGGTCTGGTCCTGCCTCCCTCTCTAATTATTTGTGTGACTTTGGACTAGGCATTCTACCTCTTTCATCTGTAAAATGAGAGGGTTGGACTACGTATTCTCCAAGGTCCCTAACAGCTTCTAAAAAAGAAACATGTAGGGAAGTTGTGAAGCAAAACATGATGATCCCTGTTATCTGTAAAAAGAATAGACCTTGGAGGTGGTGCAAAAATAATCCGCAAGGATTCCTTGCGGTGGGTTGGAAAACTATAAGGAAATGTAGAATTGTGCGTCGTGTATAACATGAGTGGAGATATATGAGACAATCTAAATGGGGCACATGCAAGCTCACATCTTAAAGCAGAAAAGTCAGGCTTTTGAACCGAGGCTGGCCCTATTCTTTTCTACAATCTCTCCCCATGATAATGTAGCACCTTGTGCACACAATTAAATGTCAGCCACAGAAAACATTTCCCTTGGCTTTGTTGTTCCAGAACGGGATTCTTTTGTCCTCAATATAATGGATATGCAGAAACAATGATAGAACAGAGATTTTTTTTCTAAAGCTATGACAAACACACTGCTGCTTCCTCCCTCTCTCCCTCCTTCCTCCTTATCCCCACCCCCAAAATAAATCATTGTTCCAAAAAAAAAAAATCCCATTGTCTATTGTCCACGGAGATCAAGATCTGCCTAGGAACAGCTCTGGCGGGCGCCGCAGCAGCCCAGAGCAGCCGGTAGGTGGCGCACGAAGGCAGCGCAGGCGGAGCGCGGGGCCGAGCCCAGAGCGAGGGTCTCGCCGCCCCCACCCCTGCCGCCGCCGCAGCCGCCGCCTTCCACCCCCTCTTCGCGTGCTAATTGCTGGATACTCTACTGGGACTTCGGTCAGGGAAAAAGAAAGCGGGAATGGGAGGCGGGGAAGGGAGGTGGGGAATCCGGTTGCGAATACACAAAGCCTCCGGGGCTTCGGCGTCCCAGGAGCAGGGCGCCCCCGGCCTCTTCCCCTCCTCCTCCCTCCCTGGGCGCGGGGCTGCGGCCAGCGGGCCTCGACTTCCGCCCGAGGGGCACACAGACCAGCAGGAGGAAAATGGGGACCGCGTGCGCAGCCCCACGCGCTGCGGCGCCTGACGCCTGTCCGAGCCTGGGCGCTTTGCTCCCCAGCTCACCTATCCCGGCCGCGGAGCCCGGACCCACCCCGAGCGCAGGCCCGCCCGGCGGGAGTCGCCCTCCTCTCGAGGATTGCCGAGGCCCGCAGGAGGATTCCTTGACCTGACCGCAGGCCCCTGAGCAGCGGGCTCTGGTCGAGCCCGAGAACGGGAGGCTCCCCCAGGGGGTGCCTGGGCTGGCGGGCGAGCCCCCTTCCCGGAGGAGCCGCGGGGCCCATGCCCTCTGTGTCGGGGCTAACGCTGTCAGCTCCTGCAAAGATGAACGGCCCATGTGGTCGCCTGACCCCCCAACCTCTGCTTGGTGGAACATGATGTTAAAGAGTTCTGCTGGCCCTAAAGTCAGAAGCCTGGATTGAAACGTGAGCATTGACACCTTGGGGCTCTGTGACCTTGAGGATGTTCCTAAACTTCCCAACTCCGCACCTTCCCGGCTATCAAATGCAGGGAATAATACTTACTAGGAATGTTGTGAGAATTTTTAACAAGTGCTTCTTAACTTAGCAGGAAGCCTGGCAGAGAGTAACTATCATTATGAACAACCCGACTCTCCTTGTAGGAGGAGGGAGAGGCACAGTTTGCCGCCCTCGAGACAGACCTGGCATCGCTGTTGCAGAGACTCAGGAGTAAGGGTTCCCAGCGAGGAAACGTGGCTCCTAACAGGAGCTCCCATCTGTTCTCCGCTGTCCCCAACCCCCATCCTCCTCCTGCCCTGCTGCTGTGACTGTGTGGGGCACTCCCCCTCTCCCTCCGCTCCCTGGATAGACCTGTGATTTATGCCCCTTCTCTTTTGGAGAGTTCTGACCCGGGCTTGGGAGGCAGACACACGGGTGGAACCCCGGCTCCCCCATTTGCTAGCTGGGAATTTAACCTCTGGGGCTTCAGTTCACTCCTCTATAAAATGGTGGGCCTGATACCTACTACGTAGACAGGTTTTTTTGTGATGATTAAGGGAAATACTGTGTATAACTGCTGGCATGTACTCTCTCTTCAGTAAATTTGAAAATTTAAATTTTACAGTTGAAATTAGGTTAGATTATCTTGCAGAAAATGATGGTGGTTGATTGGAATTTCCAGATTTCCACCGAAGGTGAACCCAGCAACTGCTAACAACTTCTTACTCCCATCTGAGTCAGCAAGGTTATTTCCCTCCAGGAAAAGAGCAGAAATCCAGTGAGGCCGCATTCTCCCCAGAGCCTCACAGGTGGAACTCAGACACTTACTTAGGTTTAGATGGCCATTTTAGAGCCGGAAGAGTCTCTGGGGGTGGGCCTGGCTTTAAAGCTGCATTCTGAGCCATGATTGTGTGTCCGGCTCATCAGGGCCTCCTTCCTAGCCATCCCCGCATGCACACTGCCACCCAAGCAGAGGTGTGGTGGCTGGGGCAAGGGACTGAGCCAGCATCCACCTGATGCAGGTAGGTCAGGAGCTGTGGACCCTTCTCTAAAAGGATACTGGAGAATTTCCATGAGCATCGGATTTGTATAGCTGTTAGAAGTCCAGGAACTGGGCAGACTGATTCCCAGAGGCAGTGACAGGACCAACAGGCAGCTGTGGTTGCCAGCCTCCCAGATGCCCTCCAGTGACCCTTGCCTCCTGGTATTTATGTTCTTGTATATTCTCCTCCCCTATGAAGCAGGGCTAACCTGTGTGATCAAGTGAATATTGCAAAATGACAGTGTGACTTTCAAGCCCATAAAAGGCATTGTGGCTTCCACCTTGCTGTCTTTTGTATCACTCATTCTGGGGAAAACCAGGCACCATGTCATGAGAACACTCAAGTCGTTGCTTGGAGTGGCCGTGTTTCAAGGAAGTGAGGCCTCCACCATCAGCCAACAGCAACTCACCAGCCATGTGAGTCAGCCATCTAGGAAGAGGATTCTCTAATGCTAATCACACCTTCAGATGACAGCAGCCCTGGCCAAGAGCTTGGCCTGGTAAGAGACTCTGGGCCAAAATCATGCAGCTAAACTATCCCTGAATTCCTGACTCACAAAAAAACTGTAAGATAAAAATATTTCAGCCTATTTGAGGTGCAGAGATGCTGTATAGATGACCAACACGGCAACATGAAGAGTCCCAGGCTTCCATTGGCCAATGCGGGGCTGATAATAAGGGTTCTGCCCCCTGACTTAATCAGCTCTGCTAGTTTCATATATGTCGGGGATCTAAAAACTTTTTTTTGACCTCACCTGAGGCCCCACCTTCAAAGGATCTAGGGGGAAAAAAAACAAAAAACAAAAAAACAAAAACTCAAACCAGAATCTCTTAGTAGCACCAAGTTAATAGTAACCCTAACCTGTGTTTTCAAAAAAGTGTTGAGAGTAGGGTGTCCCCTCCCTCCCTGCACCTCCTCCCCATAGTCGGTTCTAGCACCTGGCCTAGGTGTAAAATTGTCAGCACTGTCACTGCTTTTTGGTCTTATTATGAGTGTGTCTGCTCTGATGTGTTGGTTCCGGCATGTCATGGGGGAAGTGTGAGCACAGAAGAGGAGGCTGTGTCAGATCTGTCTTTGTGTTGGCAGCCTGCCTCTAAAAAGGCTGCAGGTGAATGGGAGGAGACAGGTTATGATGACCTGAAGGGTACAGAGCCAGGCTGCTCCACGGATCAGGTGTGAATGCTGAAGTGGTCAGGTCACTCTGCTTCTTTCTGAAGTTTCCTGGGTCAGTTGTAGGACGGGTTACCTGTAGATAGAGACATGAGGCTGAGTCCATGACCCTAGCAATGGCAAACTCTTGTGCACCACTATCTAGTAGAAGTCTTACAAATTTTCACCATTGCTCACACTTAAGAATCATGTTTTTGGCTGGGCACAGTGGCTCACGCCTGTAATCCCAGCCCTTTGGGAGGCTGAGACGGATGGATCACCTGAGGTCAGGAGTTCAAGACCAGCCTGACCAACATGGTGAAACTCTCTCTCTACTAAAAATACAAAAAATTAGCTGGGCGCCTGTAATCCCAGCTACTCGGAAGGCTAAAGCAGGAGAATCACTTGAACCCAGGACGCAGAGGTTGCAGTGAGCTGAGATAGTGCCATTGCATGCCAGCCTGGGCAAAGAGCAAGACTCATCTTAAAAAAAAAAAAAAAAGAATCACGTTTTTAATTCAAGCAAAGCTAATTAAAATAAATCACTAGATAATAATCTTGGGCTGACCAAACGCTACTTGAAATCTGTACTTTGATGAAATATCTGCCAATGAGCATAGTTAACTCATATTTTTAAGTGTAAATGAATCTAAGATATCTGAGTGGGTGTTTATCCTATTCTGCTAGAGTTCTAGGCTGGTTATTTGGTGTAGACTTTAGATCCCCTAGATAGCGGCCTGTAATGGGATTGGTTTGTCAGAAAACATCAGCCTCTTGAAAACCATCCTGATCCCCTAAAATCCATTTCTTATTTTTGATGTGACACTGTTTCAGCTTTTTATTTTTTTCAGAAAGTTTTATTTCTGCTATATTTTTAGATTGAAAAGTATTTATTTAAGGTGAACAAATGATACAGCATACACAACTGCTGGAACTGCTTTTTCCTTGAGAACAAAAAGGGAATACCTAGGACAAGAATATGCAATTACCACATTTATTGTTTTCATTGAATTTTTGTCAAGTTTATCTTATTGTTAATGTGATGATACAGCAAGCCTTGGAAAAGAATAACACTTGCGTTAAAGAACAAATCTAGATAAAAATGGAAAACTGAGTTAGCCACAACCCACAAGGCCTTCTTTGGGAAGAACTCTTGAAGAGAAACCGACTCACACTTCACAGAAGAATATGGCACTGTCATTTTTCCCTTTATAGTGCCGGAGTGTTCCTGAACAGAGGCCTCAAGGCATTATCAACTCGTCATCTATTTTGTGATGTGCTTTCTATTTTCAGGAACCTGCCCGCCTCCCTCTTTGTTGCTGATGCATCTGGTCATTGGTGCCTACTACTTTGGTCCCACACACACTCAGTGTGACCAGCCCCCACCTGGAGAGTTCACCATGGTGCTCAAGAGCCAGACAAGCAAGGTCATTGTCCACCCACGGGACCAGAGGAAGACCTCAGGCCCCACCCACTCCCCACAGACAAGCTGGAGCTATATGAAGTCTGAAGGAAGATAAATTATTCCAAATGATCTGGAAAGAAAGTGATAGACTACAAATACATTTCCAAGCCCTGGATATTGTATAAAAAGCAAACAAAACAAAACAAAACTTCTCTTTTCTCTTGCTGGGATTTCTGATGATGCAGTAAACAAGTCCCAACAGGTGACCTAATCAAAAATAGCTATTATATAGCACTTAGAAATGTATATAGCTCAACCGTCAACCTTGCAGAGTAAGGAAAGAAGAAACTGAAGTATTTATACTTCACTAGTAAACAATGGAATAGATTGTCTCTAAACATGTCTTCCAGCTAAAAAATTCTGCAGCGTAGTTTCTATAAATGACTTTAATCTGATTTTAATATTCATCCATTCAGCCAGATATTTGAAAATTATTTAAGTGCCTGTTATATACTAAACACAGATATACATTAATAAAATAGACACAGGTCTCTCCTGCGGGCTACAGCCAACCAACTGACAAACAGTTACAGGTATACTTACAAACTGCATATATCTGGGGGGACAATTAGATTCAGAGATAGAGAATAACATAATGTATCTATATAGACAGATGGATTAGAAATGGCCTCTCTAAGCAGAAAACATTTAAATTAACATTTGAACAATTTAAAAAAGTCTACACTAGCCATGTACAGGGCTGGGATGTATTGATGTTCCAGGAAAATTTAAGAACACATACACATGCACACAGCCTAGGGAAAGACCCTGAGAAGGAAAAGCATGGTCTATTTAAAGAGTAGAACATTATGGATACAGATATTTGCAGACTGGAGAACAAGCTAGAATCAAAGCCTGTCAGGGTTTCATTGGGTAATCTAATTTGGCCGTCTGACCAGTTCTTAAATCCCCATCATAGTATGCCTTCTAAATAGCCAACCAGTACTAGAAGAGGGAGATGGAAAAATAATAATAAATAAAAATAAACAAATAGCCAATCAGTTTGTGCTCAAGTCTCTCCAATGAGAGGGAATGTACTACCTCTTGAAGTATCCATATCAATTTGGTTTTAAAATATGAATGTGTTCCACCTTAAGGAAGCTGGAACTGGAATCATGAGTTGTAAATCCCAGTCCTGCACCTGAGAAAATGTTTTAGTTGAAATGGAATACGCTAGTTAGATAGCTGTATCTCCCACTCATTATTATATGGGGTGCCAAGAACAGGCAGCAAGATTTCAAGTTCATCTTTTTTGAAGGAGAAAAAAAATTGAGAATGAAAAGACAGCTCTCACAAGCTTTCCACACTTTTCTGTTGTAGCAAAATTCAGGTCAGCATCCTGGCAAGCCAATGATTGCACAATAAGGTCAGTTGCACTCTTGTAAGACAGCTGTGTTATTTGGGCTGCAGTGGGGAGGTGGGAGTGACTTTCCTGTGGTCCTTGTGGCACGTCACATGGAGGAATTACATTGTACCCTCCAAGTTTACAAAGCCTTTGATAGCATGAGTTGGCTTCCACATGGCCAGTTACTGACCTCACTAAAGAAGCTCTATAGGATCCCAGGAAGATCCTGCCAGTTATTTGCTGGTATTGCCCACAGCCAGCACATACCACCAAGAGTTTGAGGCTGGTTTGAGTATTTATTTGTTCCAGAGTACCTAAAGAAACCTGAGTTTCCCGGTCTTAAGAGGGGCACTTCCAACTTTACAGTTCACAGACCATCTTCTCTTAAAGTCATCTATGAATTTTCATATGGTGACTGTTGACCCAACCTCATTGAAACAGCCTTCAAAGGATTTTGGCTTGTCTTTCAGACAGGCTAAGCGTGTGAAGGCCAGGCGCAATGGCTCACGCCTGTAATCCCAGCACTTTGGGAGGCCAAGGCAGGCAGATCATGATGTTAGGAGATGGAGACCATCTTGGCCAATACAGTGAAACCCCATCTTTACTAAAATACAAAAACTTGACGGATGTGGTGGCGCATGCCTGTAATCCCAGCTACTTGGGGAATCACTTGAACCTGGGAGGCAGAGGTTGCAGTGAGCTGAGATCGCACCACTGTACTCCAGCCTGGCGACAGAGCAAGACTCCGTCTCAAAAAAAAAAGTGTGAAAAGTCAAAACGTTGACCAAGACAAAATAGGAACCCATGCAAGGAAATCCTATTGGGAACCAAAGAATTTCACCACTGAAACACAACTGAAAATCACCACAGCATTTCAATTCTTAGATAGGAGTAATGCTCTAAAAATATCAAAGCGATGGAAAAATAGAGAAAAAAAAATCAGAATATCCTGATGAGCCTGGCACATGGAATATGGTGTCCATATGCCTCCTGGTTTTAGACCAAACTAAAAATCCACAGACCAATGCCGCAAACATCACCGCCAACTTTTTGAGCCAAGCACGAGCCTATTAGACTGCTTCACATTAAAGGATATGCTGGATTCACCAACATGCCCTGGAATGCAGCCAGCCCGCCAGGACTGAAGGGATGTCTTCTGGGCTGGCCAAATGTTAAGAAGGAATATCAACAGGATGCTCTTAAAGTTTCCCTGTGGTGAGCTGCGGTGGGACAACTTGAAGCAGCAGGAAAAAGGACCCATGTTAAGACTTACTCAGACGCTGCGTTGTGATGACTTCTAGCAGTAACAGCTTTACAGAGAGAGCAACAGACCTTGCTGGCCAGCTGCAGGGAGAAGCTGAGCAGAGGCATTTGAGGACTGGCCCCGCGAGGGAGCCCACCTGGAAAGAGCAACCGGCCCTGTGAACAAAGATTGGAACTGTAAGCCACAGGTCAGTCCTTGACTTTAATACAACCCAGATGGAACCACCAATTGTTCATCAGTGGAGTGTGGCAGTTTGGAACTCAGGTTATAGAGTCAGATGGCCTGGGTTCAAATCTCAACTCTATTGTTTAGTAGCCGAATGATCACAAGAGTTCTCAACTTCCCTAAGCTCATTTCTTCACCTATAAAATTAGAATAATAATCATACCTACCTTATAGAGGAGTCTATGAATACGTATGCTACCTGTTAGAACAGTGCCTGGCACATAGTAGCTGCTCAATAAATGTTTGCTAGATTGTTATCAGTTTTTATGACTCCTCACAGAGAAATGGAGGTCATATTATAGTTTGCCATCGACAGGCCTGTGTTCATATTTCTGCCATTTACTATCAAACACTGAGGGCAAATTATTAAGAATTTTACAGGTCAGTTTCTTCCTCTGGCAAATACAAATAATAATACATCATGGCTTTTACAGAGATTAATTAGATAATAGGCATTAAACACAAGTGACAGGGTGTGGTATACTACTGGGGCTCAGTATATGGTAATTATTATTATTTGGTCCTGATGGCCAAAGGTCTAGAAGTTTCTGCTATGACAGCAGTGTTCCATACCTATGCTGTGTAGTATGGTAGCCATATTACACACTTCTGGCTCCTGAACACTTGAAAGGTGGTTCGTACAACTAAGGAACTAAACGTTTAATTTTAACTTAAATATGCACATGTGGCTTGTAGCTCATTCATTGAACAGCACAAACTGGGTTGCTCAGGCCTTATCCTGTCCTCTCCATATTCTTTCTATACACATGTCATGTACATCTGATTGACTTCTAGTATCTATAACAGGGGTTTGGAAAAGAGCAGAGGGTGTAAACGTATATTTTGGTAGGTTCATAAGTATTATGGCATAATCAAAAGAAGAAAAGTCAGTGAGTCTAGGGAGAGCATTCCATTCCCAGCTCTGTGTAATATCCTTGGGCAGGTCATTTAGCTTCATCTTCAGAAGGGAGGTTTGATACTGACATGATTTCAAAGTTCCCACTTATCATATCACTATGGGAAGAGGATAAGAAATACTACACAAGAAATACTACACAAACTTAGATTATTTTTCAGGTTCTATGAGTTGCATTTAGCTATGTTCAGTGTCTCCCAGATTTAAAGATGAGTTATGTAAGTGTTGATATACAAACTAATATAAATGAATAGGCACAGATAAAAAAGAAATTGAGGCCAAACAGAAATTAACCTCGGAGCAAAGAAAGGGATATTGATGAAAAAACACATGTGTTCTGTTGGAGCCGAGTGCTCCTGCCATATCTTTTTGCAGAGATGTAGCCTTGCGACAGTGTGGACCAACGCGGAGAGCACTGGGGAACGTTTGACTAGTGAAGACTTTGGATATATAAACCCGTAACATGATGTATTGTCTCCAGCTGAGTACAGAACCTAAAGGAAATTCTGCAAAACAGATTTCAAATCCACACTGAGGAGAAAGAGCACAGGATAAGGAACCTGGAGGCCAAGATTCCATTCCTGGATCTCTGACCAACCAGCTGGGTGACCCACCCTTCATCTCGCTAACTTCTTGGAGCCACAATTTAATCATCTATGTGGTAAGTTGGTTGGGCCCTACTCCTGCCAGCCTGAAAAATCTGTGATTATGCTTAGAACCCTAGAAATTTCAAAGATGCTTTTCTCTGCCAGAAACCTAAAGTGTGAGAAATTACAGGAGCTAAACCTGGTAACAATTCCCCCCCCACACACACACACACACATGCACACATTTTCTGTTAATCCTACTGAAGAGTGAGGCCATGCCCTATCTAATATGACCCCGCAGTCCCTATCTGAAGCAACATATAGACCATAGGTGATGGTACCCGCTTGGTTATAAGCATAATTGTGATGATTAGCCTTGATGGTACCCAAGGAGTATTTTTAGATTATTTAAAGAGACAGAGCAAAGCAATTCTTTGCATTATCAGGTTGTTATTGGTGGTGGTGGTGATGTGTGTGTGTCTGTGTTCAGGCAAAACGGGAAAGCTCACCACCTGCTTCTATGAATGTTGAAATAGAGTAAACACTGTTCTCACTGGGGATGTGCTGCTTCATAGCAGGAAAAAACAACTGTGATGTTCAGAAAAGGAAAACCAGTGGCTAATGAAAACCATCCAGATAATTGAGTTTATTAATCTATTTGGCTTTAAATCATCTTTGTCCACCATTTCATAGTCTCTAAGTTCACAAGTTGTTTTGAAGCTCAGCTCCCTCTCTAATTCTCTCAAGGCAGCTGTGCAATAAATAACACTCCTTGCCTTCTCCCCAAACAACAGAAAGTGTTGGTTTTGGAGAACACCTGGGGAATGATTCCCCAGACATGCACACACCATTTTCAGACCGGGAAGTCCCTTTGAGGCGGCACTCACTGGACCCTGAACCCCAATCATCTCAGGAAGGAAATTAAGAAACTGCAATGTTAGCGGAGTCCACTGCCCATGTTCACTCTGTGCTGCTTCTCGGCCCTGCTGCCCCTCCAGCACCCAGACTGGCTACATGCTACACAAGAGCAGTCTCCCCTGCAGCCTTTACTTCCTGGTGACAGCCTGGCTGCCCTAGTAGGAGGGGATTTTGCTCCTTTGTCGGAGCCCCTACAACTAAATTTATGACTCTTTTATTAGTGTGGCAGGTGCTTTAAGTACGGGAGGAAAGAAGTGGCATAGCTTGCAATGTAGTTTCCGTTTGGAAAATGAGGAAATAGAATTATTTATCCACAGTCATTTTCTGCTAAAAGCTTGCAAAAGTTTTCAGGTGTCATTAAGAAGGGGCCTTCTCCCTGCTTCAAGCCTAGGTTTCTGGAACACGAAGGCTAGAGGGAGTCTCTAAGATCATGAAAACTTCTGCTAGCAGGAAAGGGGCCTAGACAGAGAAGTTAAATAACATGCCTAAGATCCCACATTGCGCAGTGAGTGAGAGCTCCAACACTAATGTCTGGATCAACTCATTTCCCTGCATCTCACCACAACCGCGACCCACTTCCTCTTTATCTCAATTTCTCTCTTTTCCTCCCTCCTCTCTATCACCTTCAAAAGGAACGTTTTTCAGTGGGCCTAGGAAGAAACAGTAAATCTCTGGAAGAGACAAAGAAGGTTGCCAGCCTATTTTCTTGCCTGCCTTCCTCTCTCCAATCTTTCCTTCCTGCGCTTCCCTTCTTCCCCATTCTTCCTTTCTTGATATTCACTGTTCTGTCTTTGCCCAGGAAATAAAACTGCGTTTTAAAGAAAAGTACTTGTGCGTGTGTGTATATGTGAGTGTGTGTGTGTATGTGTGTGAAGTGTGTATGTGTGTGAAAAGTACATGTGTGTAGTGTGTGTGTGTGTGTGTGAAAAGTACATGTGTGTAGTGTGTGTGTGTGTGTGTGTGCATGTGTAACCACGACTATTTATCTTTCTGGAATAAGCCAAAAAAAAAAAAAAAAAAAGTAAATGGCCTTCCAAGCAAGTGGAACATATAAAATGATAGTTTTGTTTGACTATTCCTTGAAAAGCTTAAAAATCAGTGTGTGGACAAATGATTCACACACCACAGACCCTGGGTTGCTGCCCTTCCTTTTGTTTTTCGAGATCATCCCATTTCCTTTGGGCTTTTCCCGACTCTCCTCCAATCCACTCCTACCCTTGCCAAGTTGTCTCTTCCATTATTAGTCATCCTAATAAACACTCCTAATAAATGCAGACCCTATAAACCAATCCAGCATGCTGCTTTTGGCTCCTCTGCTGCCTTAGGAAAGACTGATACCTGCATTAACTTTGTCATCTGTCCTGGAGAAACCCAGCTGAGATCTCTAACATATTCTGCTGCAAGCTGCAATATAATGGACATATTTAGTGTACATTCTGTTGTTAAATGGAATCTGCATTTCTAAGTGAACTAAAAATGCTTAATTATTAATAAGCTCCCCAGGGATTGGTGACATTTGGGATGATTTTATCATGCTGTAGATATTTAACAACACAATACGTATGGTGGTATCTAATTCAACCTCTTTTGTTTAAAAGAACATTCCTCCCAAAGTCATTTGGACTCATACACTATGTAGACTAGTCTCTGAGCATCCAGACCCAGGTAGAGGTAGAGGGAAGTTACTGAAGAATGGGATGGAATTGAAGCTGGGGCAGCAGCGAGGGGAGAGGTGAAAAGAGGCACCAAGGAGCCACGTCCTGGGAGCTGGAATTGGTTTGGGGTGGGCTACAACAGGAGCTTTCCTTGAGGCGGAGGCAATGGTGGCAATAAAAAGTTAATGGAAAGATCACAGGACTAGGAATTAGGGCGCCAGGCTTCTAGTTCTGCACCAATTTGCAGCGTGACTCTGAGCAAATTACTTTACCTCTCAGAGACAGAGTTTCCTTCTATATGTGAAGGGCATAATCGCACCTTCCTTAGCTACCTTACAGAATTGTGAGCAAGGTATATGAAAGTATACCTTGGCTCCAAAAACTCAAGCATTTCATAACAAACATATTCAAAGATGGGAAAAAAGGAAATCGTATTCACTAAGCACTGTCTACGTGCCAGAGGTTGTTTCCAATACTTAATACAAACATGCAGTCAATTAGCCTTTGCAAAAAATCTGAGACAAACCTGACTGCTCCCAGTTGCAGAGTAGGATATTGAGGTTCAGGGCCTTTGCCGAAGGTCACAAAGCTAGTGGCTGAGTTGGGCTGAAAACCTAAAGGGAACAGGTACATATTTGAGTAGACAATATGTAAAGGAAAATGGGTCACAACTTTAATTTTTAAATAGGAATGTTCCATCAACCTAAGCATTTGGTTGACTTATACTTGGTGATATGCATTACCACAACATATGAACATTAACATGACATTTTAATTATTTTGCCATCCATCTAATTATTGGCTCAGTTCTGATATTAGGGAAGGAAAATCTCTTAGTGTCAAAAATATGTTTTTAAATAAAGCAAATGCGGCTGGGTGTGGTGCAGTGGCTCATGCCTGTAATCCCAGCACTTTGGGAGGCTGAGGCAGGTGGATGACATGGCCAGGAGTTTGAGAACAGCCTGGTCAACATAATGAAACCCCGTCTCTACTAAAAATACAAAAATTAGCCAGGTGTGGTGATACATGCCTGTAGTGCCAGCTACTTGGGAGGCTGAGGCAGGAGAATCGCTTGAACCCAGGAGGTAGAAGTTGCAGTGAGCCGAGACTACGCCATTGCACTCCAGCCTGGGGGGCAGAGTGAGACTCCATCTCAAAAAATAAATATAAAAAAATAAAGTAAATGTTTAGGAAATCCTGCCATTAGGTTTATAGGATCGTGATTTGTTAGTAGTGGATTGACTGATGATATTAAATTTAACACTCATTACTTCCTCATTTCTGGAATTTCACTGTGAAACTGGGTTTGGATGGTGTTTTAGACTCCAGTAGTAACAATTATTTCTCTTTCCTCCATTCCTGTTCAGCACCTCGTGTACTCCCCAGGATGGTGGAGAGCTCATTTGCATACAAATGCTCAGCACATTGTGGGTCCTGGTTGGCAGTGTTCAGCCTGGAAATAAAGTTATTGATGGCTGTTTATAACAGAGACAAATTGGAGCAGGGTTTGGAGCAAGAGACCAGAAGCCAGTCCATCACCTGCTCCCTCGGTGACCTCACATCACCTCTTCATGCTTCAGTTTCTCCATCTGTTGGTGGAAAGAGTGATACATGATACCTTGCTCTCAGACTGTCAGGAACATCTTTGGAAAGCACTAGGAGATGCTGGAAGAGGCCCGAAAACCTTCATAGTTTCCTTTATGTGGTAAAATAAAACCTCATCTGATGGTTTTTAAATTACAGAAAATATGATTTTTTTCTCTCAAAATAAGAAGATGAAAAAGTACTTATATTTCTTCATTCATTGGTCAATAGTATTTCATTAAATCCACTTCCATGGCTGGACCTGATGATTCATTTAAATATAAACAGATAACCTGTAGAAGGTGCACAAGTAGATGCTATTATTACCAATAGTTAACTTTGCTACTGCGAAATGCATTTCTACACTACTTTTAACATTTTTAGCATGCTTCCTCTCTCACCCTCACCACACACACACACACACACACACACACACACACACACACTCTTCCCCATCGTAGAATGGCAGAGGAATGGTATCATCTCCTCTATTTTACGAATGAGAAAACCTAAACTAGAAGAAATCAGTAAACTGCCAAGTCCATGCAGATAATTACAGACAGTTAGAATAATGTAAGCCTTTGAAACCCAGTGCTTATCCTTCTCAACTTCATTTTTTATAACCCTGAAGACTGGCTTTTTTCTCTCTCTCTGTTTTTGTACATCTTTTTTTTCCCCTCCACTTACTGATCTCACAGGGCTACAGGTGCCTTCTCTATATTTCTTCTCTAGGAAAGCTTCTAAAGCAACACTCATTTCTGAGGTTCTCAAGAAAAGTTTACAGGAAAGTGAGAGCTCAGATATGACTGTTTGCTTGTTAAGCTTGTTCCTCGTTGTAAGCCCGAAGAAAAACCTGCTGAAAATCATATTACTGCGTCACCGGGCCCTCGAGACTGCTCTAAGTGGAGGATCCAGTCATGCTGCACAAGTCATCTGCAGGCTGAAATAGCTGTGTCGTGATGCTATTACGGACATGAGCTTGTTTTGTATGAGCTTCTAAAGTGTAGCCAGACTTAAGAATCAGAAGGGAAAGCATGGGATGAACACCAAAAGAGCACCTTAAACTGATACTATTTTCCTGTCAGGAATTAAATTGCAAGCTTATTAGAAACTGACAAAGAGACACAGAAAAGCTATAGCTGACAAGGTACCAACCCCATTGCTCACACATATCCAACAACGACTGAATTCTCTGCATCCTATTTGCCAACCCTGTCTGCTATTATTCCTTCCCAGCAAGTACCCCCAAGTACCTGCCCAGTACCAATCAGCCAGAAAAGTTTCCTGAGATTTTTTAATACTGAAACAAAGAGGGCTGCAAATGGGAAACCCAATACAATAGACAGCTGGCTGCTGCTGGCCATGGCATGGCTGCCCAAGCTGACGGAAAGAACGAACCTTCTCAAAGATGCTCCTGTCTGCCCCACTTGAGCCACTACTGCCGGGGCAGGCATCCCTGGGAAATTGCCCTGTAAAATGAGCAGCTCCTATTCAACAGCAGACTCCCAGCTGCTTCCCACCTCAGAGGCTGCTATTGGGCATGACGGGGCAGTCCTCCTGGCCTGCCTCGCTCTCAGCGGGACTATTAGGAGCCGAGGCTGGGAGGCACAGGTGGGTGGGGGCAATGCGGCAGCCCAGGTGGCACACCTGCCCCTTGCAGGGCCCTCTCCAGCTTTAGATAGACAGGGCTGGCGATTCTAGGGTTGGGTGCCCTTTCCAAGTGTATTGATCTCCCCTCCTCTTCCCAAATTGCACCATGCACCTTCACCCACGCTAAACCCCTGCCTGGAAACAGAACTGTGGCCAGCCCTTCCCCCAAGAGCCAGAAGGGCCAGCTCTGGCCCACAGCCAGGCTCTAAAGAAACAGCATAGGGCAGAGAGAGGCGGTGGGTGGGGCCGAGAGCCTTGTGTTACACATTCGAAGCCTAATTTTGGATTAGAGTAATCCTTGTAGCCAAGCCTGAAAGATCACTGAGGCCCCAAAATGAACCCGCAGCTCTGAGGCGGGGCCTGGACGAACCCTCAGCTTTCTTGCCCACATGCTACTCTCCTTACTGAAGTTAAGTTAGGCTTGTTTGGATCTTCACTGGTATTTCTTTAAGCAACATCAGTTGTCTTTTAGCCTCATGCTAGCCGAGGGCAGTGCACGTTTCCTACCCCTATCTTTCTGTACACATTCACAAAATGCCTCAGCTGAGACGCTGACCAGAAGCCAGGGCTCCTAATGCTACTGCCTAAGACATGCCATTCTGCTGGTGGTCACATCGGTCAGACAATAGGCCAGTCAGAGGACGGCAGCTGCAGGTGAAAGCAGGCACCTTCCCACTAACAATAGAACCAACTCTCTCTGACATGGAAGAGTCTCTTGCGAGAGGAGAAACCGACCCGAACGAGCGCTGGCTTCTGGAAGCCACAGGAGAGAGAGAAGGGCTGCTCCCTCTTCTTACAAGGGTGTGGGCACTTCCTTCAGAGTATTTGTTGCTGCCAAGATCAGGCTGTTGCCTCCCTGGAACTCGAGGTATCGGGAGGCTTGTTTGCAGAGCTGGCCAGCCAGCAGCCCAGAGCAGCTGGTTGTAATTATGCGTTGCAGCTTCAGAGGAAGTTGCTGGCTGCGGAGCGTGTGCTGGGCCTGGCTGCACATTGGCTGCTGGGCTTAAGGGAACAATGGAGATAGAAACCAGTGGCAGCAGGGGAAGGGGAGGAGCGGGATGAGGGTGAAGACAGGCAGAAAGAAAGGGCAAGAGCTGCTCCCAGCGCTGCATATGGAAAAACCCACATCTGCACTCCAAGGATCCGTCTCTTCTTCCCAGACTTAAAACAAAGTGCATGCCCCTCTGTGAACAGCCCCCTGACTTTTCTTTTCAAGCTGTACCTGCTGCACACTGTATTTAGAGAAGTGTGCCTGGCTGACATATTGAATAGCACTTCTCAGCCTGTTTAATCTAAATTGACTGCATCTTTGTAGCAGCTGGCCACAGGGAAAAACAAAAGAATTCATGATGAAAAAGGCAAATCTCTCTTGACGAGAAAGTACCGCAGCAGTGGTAGCAGCAGTTAAACATTTCAGTACCTTGCTAAATGCTGTGCCCAGATGCGTACATCAGGAGGAAAAGAAAAAAAAAGACAACTTTATAGAAGTGAAATGTGGGTTAATTAACAAGTTGTTTTTTTTTTCCTGGATGGAGAAAAACTTATTAATGTCTGGTTCTTTATACTTTCCAAGATTTCTTAAGTGTTTCCTAATTAGAACGTAGCAGGAAAACGAACAGAGGGAAATCGGTGAGTTGTCGGGGGTCGGAGGGCTTTCTTCCTGCTGCCTGTGCTTGGAGCACCCCCGTCCCCTGCCCACCGCCAACTTCAAACAAGCAAGGATCTTCTGTCACATATTTATGGACAGTCACATCTACTTAGTCTTTCTGTGGTGCGTTCCTCCTTTCAGCTGGGAGCTTGCTCATAGCATTCACACAGCTCGGAGTTTCCAAGAAAGTAAGCAGAATCCCATGTTTCTGCCAGCTCAGGGAATAAGTTGAAGGCCCCAAATCAGACAGTGCACAAGCCTGAGAGTCCTGTGGCCTCTTGGTGACCCCTCTCTACTCGTACAACTCCTGATTTATGTTGTTTTAAAAGGGCGGGTGTCCTACCTGTTATTGGGCACCCTTGATGTATAAAACTGACAGCCACGCACAATGACACATTATTGGCTTGGATTGGTAAATGAGGAGGCAATTTCATTACCTTTTCCCCTCATCCATTGCCTAGCACAAGATTACTTGAAATGCTATCAATCAGTAGGGATGAATGCAGGGAAGTGCCCAGCTTGTGTGTGGGCATGGCAGCCTTGTGCCCTAATGATTACAGAAAATAAATGATGATGCTATTGTCTTTAGGACTGATTGCAGGATCTCCTTATTGCCTGAGTGAAGAGATTATGGTGACAGGTTAGAAGGATTTTTCCAGTAAGTTCTGAGTAGGTACTATTTTTTCTTCTTTTTCCTTCCTTCTCGTTCCTCCCACTTTGGTCCTAGTTTTTTTGAAGTTTTTTTTTGTTTTGTTTTGTTTTTGTTTTTGTTTTTTTCTTGACAGGGTCTCACTCTGTTGCACATGCTGGAGTGCAGTGGCATGATCATAGCTACTATAGCCTTGAACTCCTGGACTCAAGGGATCCTCCCATTTCAGCCTTCCAAGCATGTAGGACTACAGGCACATGCCACCATGCCCAGTTAATTTTTTAATAAACATGTGGTCTCACTTGTTGCCCAGGCTGGCCCTAGATTTTCTAAACACACATATACACGTACACATACACTGTTAGTTTTCTAGAGCTGGGATGTTCAATACAGTAGCCACTTATGGGAATTTAAATGAATTAAAATTAAGTAAAATGTAAAACTCAGTCTTACAGTCACACTGGCTGTATTTCAACTGCTCAGTAGCCACTTGTGGCAGTGGCTCCCATATTGGACAGCACAGAATTAGAGACTACTTCCATCATTGCAAAGTTCTACTACACAGCCCAACCAAGAGCATCTATTTGCTCTTCTATCTCAGGACTCCTGTTCCTTTTAGAATCTTTTACCTATAATTTATATAAAGGTGAAACTGTTTTTTAAATCACAACTTAAATCAAAACTAACTTCCTTCCAGCTCCTAGGGGAAAGCTGTCCAGCTACTCTGCTGATAGATCTTCTAGAATAGTTAGTTTGGCAGGGTGTGGCAGAGGAGACACTGAAAGGACATAAAGTCAGCTAAACTAGTTTCAGGCTGTCTGACCCTAACCTATTTCTTTAGATAGTTTTCCTAGATAATTCTTAATAGTGCTAGAAAGAGCCATTCTGAGGCTAGGTGGTGTGTCAAGAAAGATACCAGGGTATCTCCATAAAAATTTGCACAATAAATAGAACGTAATAGCTCCTTTAGAACTACATGGTACACACTGCACTACAAATTCCTGCAGTGAGGCTTTGAAGTTGGGTGGAGATGCGCAGAGCAATGAAGCACTTTGATGCAGCTGGAAGCATCTTCAAAGCTTCCAGAGGGAAAGATTAAAACAACTACCTGTAACCAATTGTTCAGGTCTTTTGTGTGTGTGTTGGTGGGGGTAGGGGCTGGACCACACAAAAATTAAACAAATAAACCAAAAACTGCATGGAAGCACTGTACCCAAACTAACTACAACAAAACGAAACAAAAGATAGGCTGTTTAATTTAACACTTTTGCTGGGAAATAAACTGCACCAAAATTTTTATTTTTTTTTATTTTTGAGCTTAAAATAGAAGCTTGTTCGCATATGGCACGTACTTTTAATATTTTTAAATTTGTCATTGCAAGTTCCTTTTGCAAATCTTCCAACTCTGCTTTGTTCTCATCTTTCCTAGTGATAAGATAAACTATGTATCTTATTAACAAGTTAGACAACATGAATACAAAGTTTATCCTGAGGCTCCCACAATTTAATTTAAGATGAAAGTGTTCAAAGTGCAAGCCCTATGAGTATGTTATTATTCACAAATTCTTATGAACTTTTATTCCACTCTATTGTGGTGAGGGTATTGGTGGGTAACGGTGCGTTCATGGAAGCACATAAACAGGATATTGCCAAAGTCGCTTTTTTAGTCAAAGCTACTTTATCACAAAGCACCCATTATATGTTACTGCCACAACCCTGGGCGATCAACTGGCCTGATTTTCCCAATTTTCAAGGCATAAATGTGAATTTGGCCTTGTTAGACAGTGAGGCTGAAACAGAGAGGAAGAGCAGAAAAGAGACAGGACCAGTCAAGTCCAGCTTGGGAAGTTCCTAGGGAAGGAGTTAGCAACCTTTAGAGTTCAAGATCTCAGCCTCTTCTTTTCTGACCCCTGCTGGGGAGACTGGGATGAAGATGTGGGGAGGGCTGTTGAATGTTCCCTGCGGACCATTTTAGAAAAGCAACTGGAGATGTTGTCCTACTCAGTGAGTCAGGGAGACAATCTGTCAAAAGCTACTAGCCTGGGTGTCCATAAAACTTCACCTCTTTTTAACCATTTTCCCCATGCCTTGGGCTGCAGACCGAACTTTGAAGTAAACAGTTCCAGGCCCAAGCAATACCTCTGATAGTCAGTTTGTCAGGTTTCATCGTCACTAAACCTCCTGTGGCAGGTGAAAGCCACAGATCTCTGTTTATGACTATCTGTTCTCTTCTTAAACTAGAGGTTCCCTGCTTGATGCTGGAAATAGGGCAAATGAGGAGGAGGGAGGCAGGACGGTGCCCTCTGGCCAATTGCTGGCCAAGGCAGGCTCACTGTTTCACTCAGAGAGTAAGCAAGAAAGGACCAAATGGTACCGTGATCCTTGATGAACAAATCCTCTGAAAACAAAGCCTCTTCATAATGAAGCTGGCTGTTTTCTTTTTCTTTAAGTCTTCATAAATCATATGCAGCAGTGTTGGCATGAGTCATATGGCTCGACAGCAAAGCTCCTGCTAAGCCACACAGCTGCACGGGACAAAAATACCTCGGTGAATAGAGCATGTTTGTCCTGCATGGTTTATGATATAAATAAGAAATCAGTGAAATTTAGGGTTTCCCCAGCCTCTCATTTCTGAGTCTCATAATTCCTGGCTGCCTCCTCTGTCCCTTCAGCTGCCCAGTGTCAACCCATGTCCTAGCATCCTTGCTTCTGTCCAGAAAGCCAAGGATCTGATCAGGGTCATCTTCATGTACTGACTGTCTCATTCATTAATGACCTACACTTTAGTCCCAGTGAGGCTTAGTCAATGTGGAACCCCAGCCAGATAAAGGTACTTGGTCCTTTAATTCTACAGACTAATGAAGGATGGCCCCTTATTAAAGGACTTTTTTTTTTTTTTTTTTTTTTTTAAGACAGAGTCTTGCTCTGTTGCCAGGCTGGAGTGCTGTGGCGCGATCTCAGCTCACTGCAACCTCCGACTCCCTGGTTCAGGTGATTCTCCTGCCTCAGCCTCCCAAGTAGCTGGGACTACAGGTGCATGCCATCATGCCCAGATAAATTTTTTTTTGTATTTTTAGTAGAGACGGGGTTTCACTATGTTGGCCAGGATGGTCCCAATCTCCTGACCTCATGATCCGCCCACCTCGGCCGCCCAAAGTGCTGGGATTACAGGCTTGAGCCACCGTGCCCGGCCTAAAGGACTCTTAACGGATGGGGCAATATGGAGCACAACGAGATTGCATATGTGTAACTCCTACCCTGATTTTGTGCTTGCTGGGTTTGGGGGCCTCTTGTGAAAGGTGCTGGGGGCAAGGGCGGGGGCGCTCAGAGGTGCCATCTCTCCTCTCCAGATAGTTTGTGTCATTGCAGAGATGTGTCTGGGCCAGACCCAGCTCCCTTCTCGAAGTCTATTCTGGGCTGTGGGGGTGACCCAATAGGGCTGAGTTTATTCTGCTGTAATCCAGACTAGTCTAGTCTAGTCTAGCGCACAGTCTTCTTTTTCAACCTTTTCTCTGCTTCCCCGGAGGGTCACAGGTTAGCCCTTTGATTCAAGCTTCTTTTTAATTCTCTGTCCCTATCTTAGAACTTCCAAATACTTGTTTTCTGGCCCTGTTTGGTGCAATTTTATTTAATATTAAATAATGTCATATTGTACCCACTTCTTTTCTGTCTTCCTTGGATGGGTCCTTATGGCTTCCGTGTTAATGCTTCATCAGGCAGTGGAGTTTCTGACACTAAAGTGTGCTGCTAGAATGAATTTGCCTCATTAACGGAGGTATTACCATGTATGTGGGTCACTGAGTATCTCTTAGGTGGCATATCTAATTTACCTTCAGATTGGGGTATCGTTTAACATGTATTTAGGGCCTTGGTTTTAAGAGATGTATTTCTTAATTAAATACATATTTTGAGTCCTGACACTTGACATGTTTTGCTTATATATAAAATGTTTATATAATTTGCCTATCTAAGTTCAGTGAAGTATAAAATACACTAATGAATGATAGTAAATCATTCTACAAATATAAGCCTATATTTGTGTGGCTGGACTAGAAATAGCCTAAGACTTTTTGAACATTCTGGGCACTGTTGCTTTTGGATTTATTTTCTTCAATACACAGGATAGATTCTTGCTGCAATGATACTTTAGAACAGTTTTCCAGCCACATTCTATTTGGGGATTTGGGGTGTGGAAAACAAGGAGAAAGGTAGAGGACAAGATGTTTTCAGTAATTGTCTTTTCTCTTTGAACTTTCTGTTTACTTCCCTGATCCTTCTTAACGTGGAGAGACAAAATGAACTTCAATGTCAGAAGGAACTAGATCTGAATCTGTTAGCTTGTAACCTTGAACAAGTTGCTCAAGCTTTCTCAGCCTTGTTATCCTCATCTTTAAAAGTGGGTGATGATGTGCATTTCCTAAGTGGATTGTGAGTTGAGGGTGCTTAGCCCAATCCCTATCTCTAATGGAATTCAATAAATGCCAACTTTTTTCCTATCTCTATCTTCCCTTAGATATCAGTATCAGATAACCATATTTAGAAGATAATACGAGAAGGTGTTTTAGATTTGTCCCTATCATCTTGTAAGGTAATTAAACTACATTGTCAAATAGAATGTGCATCTAGAAAGTTCCACTGGTCTCACAGAATATGGATGTCAAAGCATCAAGCCCCAAGGCTCTTTTGAATGTTCATCACATGGAATCAATCTTGTGGGAAACTGAGCAACCAAGAGTCCCAGCCGGGCTCCAGGCTGGAGGAGGACCGAGTGAGGTGCATACCTACCTGCCGCCATTAGCTCCTTTCTAGATGTGATTTGAAGACCACAGAGTATGGCCTGCTGCCACCCCTCCTCCATCAAATCTCTGCTTTCCTTCCGTTTAAGAGCTTGTCAGTGACAAACGCACAACTCAAACCTAGCTTTAAAAAAAAGTTGGGGGGGATTGTGAAGTGGGGATCTTAGTAGTTCATGTAACTTGAAAGCGTAAGAAAGTGACACTGACTTCAAGTAAACTGGAAAATATGTTAACCCACTAAACTAATCCCCATGGTTGGGACAGGCAATTATTTCATTGGTTAGACTTGAGTCACAAGCCTACCCCTGCAGCAAGGGGTAGAATCAGTCCTACCTAAACTATGTTGACAAAGAGTGAGTATGGGGTAGCTTGCAAAAATAAAAATATTGGTTTTGGCACATACAAATGCAATAGATACAGACTGCAAGCTACTCATACAGGAGAAAATGTTGTGGGAGTGTTAACACATGAATCCAGATTGTCAGCTGGTATCAGTCAGGGTTCAACCCAAAGGCAGAAACTAACCCTGTTGTTTTAACAGAAAGAAATATGGTCTAAGGGATTCAAAACTAAGCAAAACATTGTTAACTAAGCAACTGTGGTGGCTAATTTTATGTGTCAACTTGACAAGGCTAAGGGATGCCCAGATAGCTGGTAAAACATTATTTCTGAGTGTGTCTGTGAAGGTGTTTCCAGAAGAGTTTAGCATTTGAATCAGTAGACTGAGTAAAGAAGACTGTCCTTACCAATGTGAGTGACCAGCATCCAATCCATTCAGGGGACTGAATAGAACAAAAAGGAGGAGAAAGGGCAAATTTACTGTCTCTGCTGGAGCTGGGACATCCATCTTCTCCTGACCTTGGACATTGGTGCTGCTGGTTCTTGGGGTTTTAGACTCAGACTGAACTAGACCACTGACTCTCCTGGGCCTCCAGCTTAGAGATGGCCGCTCGTGTGACTTCTCAGTCTCTGTGATTGCATGAGCTGATCCTCCATAAAAAATCTCTTTTTACATATCTACATAAGCCTTATTGGTTCTATTTCTCTGGTGAACCCTGACGAATATAGTAACTAAAAGTATAAAAAGAAGATATTAAGATACCCTAGAGGTCACAGCTACAGGAAGCAGCTTTAACTATTAGGCTTGGGAAAGAAGGGAAAAGGATGGAATTGTTAAAACCTAGAAGCTTGGAGGAGATGCCCTGCAGATCTAAAACTCGGCTCTCTGAGAAGAGGCACTGCTCAACAGATGCCAGTGACCAAGGGAACACAACACAGCTGGTCCTGCAAGCGTTGGACAAAATTGACACTGGGTTCACTTACTGCTGTGAAAAAGAACTGCTGCTTCTCAGTGAAGGAGCATAGCTGTGGACTGCCCACAGCCATGGCAAGCACACATCAAGCCAAGAGGGAGCAAACAGGAAGGAGATGGTCCCTTTGCCTCTTCCAACCTTGCAGCCTTCCTCTAATACCCTCTATTTTCAGAGCCTACCACAGACCTGCTGGTGGAGGAGAAACATGGTTTGTAGAGTCTCCACCCCAGAATCATAAATCCACGTGTACGAGTGTGGGTGTGGAACCCAGAGACAATATCTTCATGGACAGCAGGTGATCACACTTTAGTGTGCATTTGGTACTTCTTTAAAGACTAGCAGACAGTAAGTGTGCTAAAGAAATGGAAGTTTGCATATACACCATGGAATACTATGCAGCCATAAAATAGAATGAGATTATGTCCTTTGCAGGGACATGGATGAAGCTGAAAACCATCATCCTCAGCAAACTGACACAGGAACAGAAAACCAAACACCACATTTTCTCACTCATAAGTGGGAGTTGAACAATGAAAACACATGGCCACAAGGATGGGAACAACACATACCAGGGCCTGTTGGTCAGGGGGTGGTGAGGGGAGGAAGCCTAGTTGACGGGTTAACAGGTGCAGCAAACCACCATGGCACACGTATACCTATGTAAGAAACTTGCACATTCTGCACATGTATCCCGGAACTTAAAGTAAAAAAAAAAAAAAAAAAAAAAGAAATGGAAGTTTGTACAGCATTGAATAATGCATGGAGAGCTCAAAAATGTTTCTCTGCTGCTTTCCAAGTCAAGGTCCTTCCTGGGGCAGAGCAGACCTGAAATCAGAGGGGCTATACTAGGTGTGGCCATGAAATAAAGAGATGGCGTTCCAAGTGATCCTTTTGGGTGTCCATGCTACAAGTAGGTCAAGCTTTCCCTTTTCGATCCAGGCTGTAGGTAGTCAATGTCTTGGTAATTACTGAGCCATGTTGACCAAAGTTCATCAGAAACTTTCCAATGACTAAGCATAAACAACCTTGCCAGAGGAAGGAGACAGCTTATTTACACAAAATGTTTGTGCTTTTCTAAGGTAAGATTCTTCTCTTGGTCAAAATTTTTCAATAACTCTGTTACTTGAGATTAGCTCTTGAAGCCCTGAATTTCAAGGTTTCAGAAAAATCTAATTTCTCTGGTTGTTCTAACCATACTAGTATGGCCACTCCAATATCCAAGCAAACTGTGTGTGTATGTGTGTGTGTGTGTTTAATAAGGCCAGGTGGAAAACACATATTCTGTAAGCAATAAATGTCAGAACATCAAGTACAATTTGGTGAACTTTAGTAGAACCATTATTAAGCAATACAGCCCTTCTCCTTGCTGCAACAAATTGTGAGGGCTCAACTTTTCAAAAAAGGAGAAAAGCTAAACAGTGCTATTAAACCAGGGCTCCGTTTTTGGCTTATTGCTAACAAGCGTTGTCATAAAAACTAATGTCATCTCTGTTAATAAATAGTAATAAATAACAATTGTTCCAAGTTAGGATAAACTTTTAGGAAAAAAATATGGATCTAGAAATCAGTCTTCATAGGTGACTTTGAGCATAATAAAAATCGTAAAATACTCTAATGTATTTAAGCTAAGTGCTTTACAGTTTTCAAAACGGGTTCATTATCTATCTTTCCATTCAATCCTCACAGGAATTGTGTGAGGTAGGAAGATTCAGTGTTCAACTTTGCATACACACACACATACACACACACACACACACACACGCACACACACCCTGATGCTCAGATAAATGGAGGAGCTAGGGTCAAGAACCAAGTTTTTTGAATTCTACCTTGGCCCTCTTTTCATTGTTGCTCCTTTATAAACTCCATGGCCAAATTTCGTAAAATGTATAAAAGTAAAGGATCATAGTCTGCTATTTCTTACATACACAAAGGTAGTATATCTATCATTTTAGATACTACACCTGAAATATAACTTACAAATAATTAGGAAGCAAGATTAGGAACCAGAAGGGGGGAGGAGGAGGAGGAGGAGGAGGAGGAGAATGGCAAACATGTACTGATGGTAGCTACTTATCAATTTTTCTACTTATTGTCTTTCCATTTGTGTTGCTATAAAGGAATACCAAGGCTGGGTAATTTATAGAGAAAATAGATTTGTTTGGCTCACAGTTCTGCAGGCTGTATAAGAAGCATAGCACCAGTATCTGCTCAGCTTCTGATGAGGGCTTCAGGCTCCTCTCATTTATGGTGGAAGGCATAGGGGTGCTGGCTTGTGCAGAGATCACAATGTGAGAGCAAAAGTGGGAGAGAGGGGTGGGGGGATGCCAGGCTCTTTTTAACAATCAGTTGTCCTGGGAACTAATAGAGCAAGAACTCACTCATTACCCAAGCACAGCACCAAGCCATTCATGAGGGATCTGCCCCCATGACCCAAGCACCTCCCACCAGGCCCACCTCCAACATTGAGGATCAAATTTTAACTTGAGATTTGGAGGGGACAAATATCCAAACAAATAGCATTTATGTAGCCCCTAAAACTACCTATGAGGTATATATTTCTTTTAACCTCATTTTGCAGATGAATAAACCAATGCTCAGGTAACCTTCCAAAGTCATTTAGCCAGTAAGTTGCAGAACAAGGATCAAGTCAAGATTTGTCTGATCTAGAGCACACACTGCTCTTCCTTGAAGCCTCAACCAGTGGCAAAGCTGTTTTAAATGCTGATCCATCCCATTATCTCAGACCTGCCCAAACACAGAGTAAATAAATAGCATGAGGCCACAGCCTGACGCATTGCAAATATAGCCTCCCTTCCGGCTTTGATTTGCCGTATGGTCTTGGGTAAGGTTCTCCTTCACGTTCTTCCTCTGTTGACGGGGAATGGCAATACCAGGGCTATCTCACTGGCTATTTGCCTCTGATTTAGCACCATTACACCTGGCCACCAAAAGGGCAGACCACTGACCAGAAAAGTGGAACTTTCCCTCTGACTTTGTTTAATAGCTTATGATGAAAGATGGCATGTAAATCCCCATTATTACCTAATTAACTGTAATGAATAATATTTTTCATATTGTAGGCCTGAAGGCAGAAACTGAAATTCAGTGCTGGTATAAGCAGTGGTGTTTTTTGAAATATTCTTTCACAATATAGCATATTTCCCTGCAAGTAGTTTAGTTGTTCGTACGAGCTTTGTGTTGTCTTCATAACATACCAGAGGCGTTAATCCATATTATGGACTTGGAACTTTCCTTTTCTCTGCTTAAAGTCTAAGCAATTTTCAACTTACAAAACTTAAAAGTGTCTGAAACCACAAAACTTTTTTCAGTGCCCATAACTGAAAGAGCTGACTTTTCTCCCTCCCCACCGAGACTTTTTTTTTTTTTTTTTTATACTTTAAGTTCTAGGGTACATGTGCATAACGTGCAGGTTTGTTACATATGTATACTTGTGCCATGTTGGTGTGCTGCACCCATCAACTCGTCAGCACCCATCAATTCATCATTTATATCAGGTATAACTCCCCAATGCAATCCCTCCCCCCTCCCCACTCCCCATGATAGGCCCCAGTGTGTGATGTTCCCCTTCCCGAGTCCAAGTGATCTCATTGTTCAGTTCCCACCTGTGAGTGAGAACATGCGGTGTTTGGTTTTCTCTTCTTGTGATAGTTTGCTAAGAATGATGGTTTCCAGCTGCATCCATGTCCCTACAAAGGACGCAAACTCATCCTTTTTTATGGCTGCATAGTATTCCATGGTGTATATGTGCCACATTTTCTTAATCCAGTCTGTCACAGATGGACATTTGGGTTGATTCCGAGTCTTTGCTATTGTGAATAGTGCCGCAATAAACATACGTGTGCATGTGTCTTTGTAGTAGAATAATTTATAATCCTTTGGGTATATACCCAGTAGTGGGATGGCTGGGTCATATGGTACATCTAGTTCTAGATCCTTGAGGAATCACCATACTGTTTTCCATAATGGTTGAACTAGTTTACAATCCCACCAACAGTGTAAAAGTGTTCCTATTTCTCCACATCCTCTCCAACACCTGTTGTTTCCTGATTTTTTAATGATGGCCATTCTAACAGGTGTGAGATGGTATCTCATTGTGGTTTTGATTTGCATTTCTCTGATGGCGAGTGATGATGAGCATTTTTTCATGTGTCTGTTGGCTGTATGAATGTCTTCTTTTGAGAAATGTCTGTTCATATCCTTTCCCCACTTTTTGATGGGGTTGTTTGTTTTTTTCTTGTATATTTGTTTGAGTTCTTTGTAGATTCTGGATATTAGCCCTTTGTCAGACGAGTAGATTGCAAAAATTTTCTCCCATTCTGTAGGTTGCCTGTTCACTCTGATGGTAGTTTCTTTTGCTGTATAAGAGCTTTGCTCATAGGCTGATGCTTATTAACTGGAGTTCTTTATCCTGACCAACTTTTAATTTCCTGAAAATTGGGGCTTATAATGCAGAGAAGATGCAAACAAATACTAATCTGGGATGATGAGCTGAATGGGTAGATAAGTAGATGACTGCTACCCGAAGATTGTAATGTCCACAGGTTTTTTTTTCTTCAGATTAAGTGTAGATGTGATTATCTGAAGATGCAGAAGTATTCCTTTAGTAATTGTGCTAGACTAACAATCTAAATTTATTTTATATAATATTATTTTTAATAACAATGTCTATTAAAGACATCTGTTGAAAGTCTGTAATGTTTATTTCATGGGTAGGCAGCATAAAAGTGTCCTTTAAGAATTCTGTTTTCAGTTTAATGTTATAGGCTGTTAAGGAGAAGGTTTATGGGTGTAACATTATTAGTTGGAATTTGACTCAAATTGAAATCCGGCCCAAGAATTTACTGATCCATAATATTATGAAGGGCTTTTTAAAACATTAAAAAGTTTAACTAAACAAGAATATTAGTACAATTTAATGTTTTACCTGCAGTTCTCGAGGCCATTCAAAACACTTTCTAATCACCAGATTTCAAATTCATATGTTAGCCCATCTCTCATACTACAAGCCTTTTAAAACTCAGAGATTTATTGTATCTGGCCAATACTTTAACTGTGACAGAAAAGGGAATATATATTTGCTGAATTATGTGACTATAAATGAAAAGGAAAAAAATCCCATATGTCATGCACCCTTTGTTAGGATTTGAGGCAGCAGCTGATCCATGTGGATGGTGCTAGAATGGGGAGCCATGGGGCACCAACCCAGGCTTGGGCTGGACAGAAGCCACCATCCCTAACACCATTGCCAACTAGAAATTAATCACCCTAATCACCCTACCCATTGGCTAGGCTTAGCATTCCTATAATTTTATTTTAAAACCTCAATGATCAAGATTAAAAGAAAGCGATAAAACATCAAATTTTTACTAGCGCAGTTTGAAGAGCCCCCCATTCTCCACGTCTGTGGCCTTGATGCTGCTTTTGGCATTGCTAATAGTGACATGAGGAATAATTCACCACTGTCAGGGAATTTGGCTGTTTCATCACCTACATAAGAGACCTGCATAACTCCATGGTGATTGCTGTCTAGATGAATTATGTGTCTTCTTCATGCACTTTTTGATTGAGCAGTGATAACAAATAATGCATTATCCTGTGCCACTCTCAAAAACAAACCTGCTATTTTTTCTTACTGAGCAGTCAAAGAAAAACCTTATAGAGGCATTTAAAATGACATCATGATGCCAATCCCAATTTATTACAATCAGTAAGAAGCAATTGCCAGACCAGATTAAATATAATAAAGCTAAATCTCAGTGACAACACGTTCTATTGTTTAGAGCTGGTGTTAATTGGTCATCAATTACTTAGAAAAGCACAGATTAAACAATGCCCAAACTGTTCCTGATAAAATTTATATTATAATTTCATATTCACACCTGCCAGTGGGGATCGACTGGCTTTGCCATTCATTTATTCATTCATTCAACATATATTGTCACACACCCACTAGATGCCTGAGCTGGGCACTAGAGATCCAGCAATCAACCAGACAAATAGGGTCATTGCTCTCCAATGGCTTATAGGCAGTTGGGAAGACAGAATTTGAGTACAGTTGACTCGTAAACAATATGGGTTTGAATCTGCACAGGTCCACTTAAACATGGACTTTCTTCTGCCTCTGCCACCCCAGAGACAGCAAAACCAACTCCTCCTCTTCCTCCTCCTCCTCTTCAGGCTACTGGGCGTGAAGACGACAAGGAAGAAGACATTTAGGATGATCCACTTCCACTTAATGAATAGTAAATATATTTTCTCTTCCTGATAATTTCCTAATAAGATTTTCTTTCTCTAGCTTACTTTATTGTAAGAATACAGTATATAATACACATAACATACAAGGTATGTGTATGTTGACTATGTTATCAGTAAGGCTTCTAGTCAACAGTAGGCTATTAATAGTTAAGTTTTGGAGGAGTCAAAAGTTATACATGGATTTTCAACTGTGCAAGGGTGATGGTGTCCCTAACCCCTGCATTTGTCAAGGGTCTACGGTATTTACAAGCGTGAAGAATATTGGGAAGAGACAGGCAGGATACGCTAGAAGCATGTCGCAGGAAAACCTAACCCAGTCAGAGTCAGAAAGGTTTCATAAAAGAAATGTTTAAACTGAGATCTAAAGGACAAGAGAGATTGGGTGCCGTAGCTCACACCTGTAATCCCAGCACTTTGGGAGGCCAAGGCTGGCAGATCACTTGAGGCCAGGAGTTCGAGACCGTCCTGGCCAACATGGCAAAACCCTGTCTCTACTAATAATATGAAAATTAGCCGAGCATGGTGGCGTGTGCCTGTAATCCCAACTACTGGGGAAGCTGATGTGGGAGAATCGCTTGAACCCAGGAGGTGGAGATTGCGGTTAGCTGAGATTGTGCCACTGCACTCCAGCCTGGGTGACAGAGTGAGACTCTGTATTTAAAAAAAAAAAATGGACATGAGACTGGAGAGGGAGCACCTTCAGGCAGAGGGAAGGACAAGGACAAAGACCCTCAGACAGACAGGAGACACAGGGCAAACCTGAGAAACAGAAAAGTCCACTGTGGATGTGACATAGACAGGGAGGGGGAAGCTGGCCTTACATGAAGTTTACTGATGCTCCGAACTGAGCCGTGAAAGATCTTAAAACTTTCTTCAATGAGGTATATTTTATATACCAAGGAACACACACGTGCACATGCACATACACACACACTTACATACACACAGTCATGTACTGCATAGTAACAGTTCAGGGTTCGGTCAATGACAGACCACATATACAACAGCGGTCCCATAAGATTATAATGGAGCTGAAAAATTCTTATCGCCCAGTGTCATAGCCATCATAATGTCATAGGGCAACATGTTATTCACGAGTTTGTGGTGATGCTGGTGTAAACAAACCTACTGAGCTGACAGTTACATAAAAATGTTGCACATACAATTATGTACAGTACATAATACTTGATAATGATAATAAATGTGTTACTAGTTTATGTATTTATTATACTTTTTATTATTATTTTAGGGTATACTCCTTCTACTTATTAAAAAAAAAAAGTTGGCCAGGTGTGGTGGCTCAAGCCTATAATCTCAGCACTTTGAGAGTCCAAGGCGGGTGGATTGCGAGGTCAGGAATTCAAGACCAGCCTGGCCAAAATGGTGAAACCCTGTCTCTACTAAAAATACAAAAATTAGCTGGGCGTGGTTGTGGGCACTTGTAATCCCAGCTACTCGGGAGGCTGTGGCAGATAATTGCTTGAACCCGTGAGGCAGAGTTTGCAGTGAGCCGAGATCTCCCCACTGCACTCCAGCCAGCGTGACAGAGCGAGACTCCATCTCAAAAAAAAAAAAAAAAGTTAACTGCAAAACAGCCTCAGACATATCCTTCAGGAAGTATTCCAGAAGAAGGCATTTTGCAGATGTAACTAAGTTCCCAAATCAGTTAACTCTGAGTTAACCAAAAGGGAGATTATCTTGGGTGTACCTGACTTAATCTGGTGAAAATCCTCCAGAGAGGTACTCAGATCCTCCCAGAGATCAGAGGAGTTCTCCAACTGGCCTTGAAGAAGGGTGCTGCCATGTTGACAGAGGGCTGAAAATGAGAAGTACACATGGCAGGGACCTGTAGGTTCCTCTAGGCACTAGAGAGTCCCCTAGTGACAGCCAGCAAGAATGTGGGGGCTTCAGCCCTGCAATGTCAAAGAACGGAGTTCTATCAACAACTACGTGAACTTGGAAGAGGATCCCAAGCTCCAGAAAGAAAAACACGGCCTGGCTAACATCTATATTACAGCCTCTGAGAGCCTAAGGAGAGGACCAAGTTCAGCCCCACCCAGACTCCTGACCCACAGAAACTGTGAGATAATCAAGGGTGTTGTTTTAAACCACCAAGGCTGTGGCAATTTACTATGCAGCAAGAGAAAACAAACACATCTGGTAAGAGCTAGCACTCTCCCCATAGTGCCTCATTCCCAAGAGCAACAAGGAGCTGCCCTCCTCGTCTCTGGTTGCCAAGCTCAAAACTAGGGTTACATATGGAAATCACAAGGTATCTGAGACAGGTCTCAATCAAGTTAGAAAGTTTATTTTGCCAAGCCTAAGGACTCACTCGTGACACAGTCTCAGGAGGTCCTGACGACGTGTGTCCAAGGTAGTCAGGGTACAGCTTACTTTTAGGCATTTTAGGGAGACATGAGACATCAACGAATATGTGTAAGATGTACCTCGGTTCTGTCCAGGAGGGCAGGACAACTTGAGCGGGAAGGAGGGGGTGGGCTTCCAGATCATAATTAGATAAGAGATAAAGGTTGCATTCTTTTGAGTTCTTGATCAGCCTTCTACCGAATGCACAATTTAGTGTGGCTCAGTGAATCTGCAATGATAGGACAGAGGAAGCAATCAGATAATGCTTTTGTCTCAGGTGAGCCTCAGAGGGATGACTTTTGAGTTCTGTCTGACCTTTGTCCTCAAAGAATTTCCTTGTGGGCAAATTGTGAGGAAGGTGTGTAGCTTTTTATCTTTGTAGCTATCTTATTTAGGAATAAAATGGCAGGTTTGCCTGCCATAGTTCCCAGCTTGACTTTTCCCTGGGGTCTCAAGATTTATTTTCCTTTCACACATGTCAACAGAGCCTGGCTAGGTATGTGCTGTTCTGATAAGGGAAGAAAGAGATGATACACTGAAGGTATATCATCTCTGGTGCAAGCATTAGTTGCCATGTACCAGCAGAAGCCAGGGGAATACCCCTGGGATTAGATTTTGAGGGTGTTTGACTGATAGGGTCAAATGTAAGACAGATAAAAAGAATGTATTATGTTAGGGTCATCTTCACAGGACACTGGTTTAACAACCTGGTGAGGGCCTCAGGGAGCAGCATGGTTCTTAGAAGCCTAGAGGTAGTGCTGGACAATGCTGGGCAAAGTGCAAATATCTGAATTGTCCTGGCAGATGGTAGAGGAAGAAATACAAAGGCTGAAGGATGTGGGCATGATGAAATGGATAGATGTATTACGCCCAGAAAATCCACCAGGATTATGTCGGGTAGGAGGGCCCAGAGGACACCACGCTGTTTATCAAGCCAGTTCAGCTACTGCTGCCTGTGGTTGCCCAAGTTGTCAGCAACAGAGGCCAATGCTGCACTCCAGTGTGGCACTATTCCTCAAGGAGAACATCTGGCCACTTGGTGACATGTCAATTACATTAGGCTCCTGGTATGCTAGAAGGGCCAGCTGTCTGTGCTCCCCAGGATAGATTCCTTTTCTGGTATGACTTTGTCTTTCCTGCACATAGAGCCCCAGCCAGTACCAACCGGGAGCTTATACAGACAGTATGTCCCATATGTCATAACATCTGACCAGGGGACTGATGTCAAAGCAAGAGATGTGTGGGAGTGGACCTATGACCATGAGATCCACTGGTCATATCACATATTGTATCATCCAGTCTCAAAGAACAGAAGAACAACCTTCTAATGTCACAAGCTGAAGTGTTAGCTCAGATGTAATACTTTGCAAACATAGAGTGCCGTATGCATTAAATCAGAGAGAACTGTCTATGGTGATGTGTCTCTAATAAGAAGAATCTATGAGTCTAGAATGAAGAGCTGGAAGCAGGTGATACCATTTACCACCACTCCCAATGACAAACCAAGGAATTCTAGCTTTGTGATCTTCAAGGCTGGAGGGTCTAATCCTCTAATCTTGCCAGGGACATATCAAGAGTCCATTGAAGTGTAAGATATGACTGGGCAATTTAGACCCCTACTGTCCAGGGACCAGCAGGCAAAAGAAGGAATCACCCTAGTGGCAGGGTGATTGACTTGAATCAGTAGGAGGAGGTAGAATGGCTTATATACAAAAGGGGCAGGAAAGAGTATGTGTGGAACCACAGTGATCTCCTTGGAAGATTCCCAGTACTCTTTTTCGCTTTGGAAACTGAGAAGAGTGTGGTAACCAAGAGCTTAGACTCCTTAGGAATGAAGGTTTTGTCACATGAACAGGTAAGTAACCAAGACGTTCTGAGAGGATGGCTGAGCATAAGGGAAAGGTAGAATAGATGGTGGAAAGTGAGGGGATGCGTGATAGTTGCAGCCCCGGGACCAGCTGCACAGATTGGGACTGTATTTTGTACCACTAACTTCCCTTTTCTAAGTTTTCCCTTAGAAAGGGAGGATCATAGGAGCCCAAGGAGCTGTTATCTAACCCTGCATGAAAAGGAAATTCATCTGGGACAAGGAGTAGACCCTGGTACCTTCGTCAGCTTGGACTGCTGTAAAAAAGCACCTTAACTTGGGTGACTTAACCACCAGCCACTTACAGTTCTGGAAGCTGGGAAGTCTCACAATTCTATAGACTGAGAAGTCCAAGGTCAAGATGCCAACGTGTCTGGTGAGGGCTCTTTTCCTGGTTTGCAGAGGGTCCTCATCTTGCTGTACCCTTACATGATGGAGGGAAAGCAATTCTGGTCTCTTCTTCTTAGAAGGGCACTAATTCCATCACAGGAGTGCCAGCCACAGGACTTCATCTAAACCTAATTACCTCCACACAGCCTTACCTCTAAATGCCATTACATTGAAAATTAGGGTATTAACATATTAATGGGGGGGCAGGGAGCACACAAATAGTCAGTTCATAGCACTTGGCAACCATGAAAATGCACCTGTAATCCCAGCACTTTGGGAGACTGAGGCAGGCGGATCACAAGGTCAAGAGATCGAGACCATACTGCCCAGAATGGTGAAACTCCGTGTCTACTAAGAATACAAAAATTAGCTGGGCGTAGTGGCATGCGCCTATAGTCCCAGCTACTCGGGAGGCTGAGGCAGGAGAATCACCTGAATCCAGGAGGCAGAGGTTGCAGTGAGCCAAGATCGCGCCACTGCACTCCAGCCTAGTGACAGAGCTAGATGCCGTCTCAAAAACAAACAAACAACAACAACAAAAGGCCAGGCACAGTGGTTCATGCCTGGAATCCCAGCCCTTTGGGAGGCTGAGGCGGGTGTGTCACCTGAGGTCAGGAGTTCAAGACCAGCCTGGCCAACATGGTGAAACCCCATCTCTACTAAAAATACAAAACAAACAAACAAACAAACAAACAAAAATTAGCCAGGCATGGTGATGGGCCCTGTAATCCCAGCTACTTGGGAGGCTGAGGCAGGAGAATCACTTGAACCAGGAAGGTGGAGGTTGCAGTGAGCTGAGATCTCACCATTGCACTCCAGCCTGAGTGACAAGAGGAAAACTCCGTCTCAAAAATAAAAACGAAAGAAAAAAAAGAAAATGCACCTGTCAGATAACTAACTGCAGGGGTGTAAATGACTAAAAGTCCCAGATGCTGTCCTTCTGTACCCATCACTGTGTTTGCAACAAGGCCAAACCTGTGGGCTCCCGACCAGTGACTGAGCATGGCACCGGTACTAAGGAAGATGCACTCCTACAAGATGTGGGGCTCCTCCTCCAATGAGTGCCTTTGGCTCAGTGATTCCCTGTAAGCCTGGCTGAAACTTTCTCTGACATGTGCCAAAGTTTGAGGCTCTTCAACTCAACTCTGCTTCCTTCCTTTGCTCTCCCCTCACAAGTATCAGACCTGCACTGCAGTTTGATGGCATTCCTCACCTCCTCTTGCTCCCTCTCCCTTTATCCTTCACAGGCAATTCCCCCAATAAATCTCTTGCATGTCTAATCCCACCTAACCATCTGCTTTTCATCATACAAGACTAGATATTCCATAAAATATACAAGAAAAAAGTTGGCTACTGTGAAGAAGAAGAGTGTGGTGATACAAGGAGGGGGGACTACTTTGCATAGGTTAATTGGAGGAAGCATTGGTGAGATTTGATCCCAGACTCTAAGGAAGTAACCTTTGAGTTAGGATGTTAAATAAGGAGAAAGCAAGAGCTATGGAGACAGCCCAAAGCATTGTATTCTGACATGGGGAAGACAAGGAAGGTTGGAGTCTAGTGGCAAGGGAAAATGGCAAGATAATCTGGAGAGGTCTACAAAGGCAAACCCAGTAATGTTTTGTTGGTCATCTGGGTAAGATGAGACAGAAAGAATTACTGTAAACAAGGGGAAAGCAATCCTATATGTGCAAATAACACCATAATACAGAATTTACAATTTTACATAGCAATGTCTTCCAGTACTAATTTATTCATTCATCTGCTATGTCATTCATGTTCAAGTTTCTACAAAACAGAAAACTATTCTCTGCATATCCATGTCAGGCCCACAGAGCAAAAGCTTGTTTATGGGGATTATAAAATTCTAGGGTCTAGACCTCTCAGCTTTTTAGATTCAGAAACGCAATGTTTTCTGTGTCCTAACAAAAGATGAGACTGTCCAGGACAGTCTTACTCTAAACTCTGTACAGGCTGATGTTTACCCCAAAATTGTACTTATAAAAGCCAAAATGTTCATTGGTCATGGTATTCTTTCTCTATAGCAGAATCTATCCGAAGAGTTAAAATTTAATCACAGAGTTATTTTTATCAACATCCACCTCCTAACAGATGAAACCATCCCTCACTTTCCTCTAATAGTCTGTGTTCTAGATTTCACACAGATCATATCCACACTTTTGTTCACACATCATTGGACAGAGCAAAATGCAATAGATTAAAGTTTTTCTTATTATGATCTCATAACCACCATGCTTCCCTTAGCTTACCTTCCAAGTTATTGTGAATGAGTTTGAGATTTTCCTGTAATTTTTCAACTGCACATTTATTGGAAAGCTTCTTGGACTATAAAAATAGTAATTAGTAGTAGCAAACATTATTATTGATGTCATATAACGCTTGCTTATTATTGGTTAAGCCCTTTACATAAGTAATTTAATTAGATTCTTAAAACTACTGTGCTGGAAGTCCTAGCTAGAGCAATAAGACAAGAGAAAGAAGTAAACCACATCCAAATTTTAAAGGAAGAAATCAAATTATCCTTGTTTGCAGATGATATGGTCTTATATTTGGAAAAACCTAAAGACTTCACCAAAAAACTATTCGAACTGATAAACAAATTTAGTAAAGTTGCAGGATACAGAATCAACATACAAAAATCTCTGATAAGAAATTAATAACCAGAATATACAAGGAGCTCAAACAATTCTATAGAAAAAAATCTAATTTTAAAATGGGCAAAAGATCTGAATAGACGCTTTTCAAAAGAACACATACAAATGGCAAACCAATATATGAAAAGGTGCTCAACATCAGTGATCATCAGAGAAATGTAAATCAAAACTACAAAGAGATATCATCTTACCCCAGTTAAAATGGCTTTTATCCAAGAGAAAGGCAATAACAAATGCTGGAAAGGGTATGGAGAAAAGGAAATCCTTGCATCTTTTTGACGGGAATGTAAATTAGTACAACCATAATGGAGAATAGTTTGGAGGCTCCTCAAAAAACTAAAACTACCATATGATTCCAAATGTTCCACTGCTACATATGTATCCAAAAGAAAGAAAATCAGTATATCGAAGAGATATCTGCACTCCCATGTTTATTGCAGCACTATTCACAATCGCCAAGATTGGGAAGCAACCTAAGTGTCCATCAATAGAAGAATGGAGAAAGAAAAGGTGGTACATACACACAATGTTGTAATACTCGCCATAAAAAGAATGAGCTCCTGTCATTTGCAACAACATGATGGAACTGGAGGTCACTATGTTAAGTGAAATAAGCCAGACACAGAAAGACAAACTTCACATGTTCTTATTTATTTGTGGAAGTTAAAATTTAAAACAGTTGAACTCATGGAGATAAGAGAGTGGAATGATGGTTACCAGAGGCTGAGAAGGGTAGTGGGGACAGGGCGGACGAGTGGGGAATGGCAAATTAGTACAAAAATATAGTTAAATAGAATGAATAAGATCTAGTATTTGATAGCACCACAGGGTGACTGCAGTCAATAATAATTTATTATCCATTTTAAAATAACTAAAGCAGTATAACTGAATTGCTTGTAAGACAAAGAAAGGATAAATGCTTGAGGTGATGGATGCCCCATTTACCCTGATGTGCTTAGTGTGCCTTGTCTGCCTGTATCAAAATGTCTCATGTACCCCATGAATATATATACCTACTATGTACCCACAAAAATTCAAAATGAAACAACCCTACTGTGTGCAAGAGACATTATAATCCCCTTTTTACAGAAAATAAACAGGTTTAGAGAAGTTAAGTAACCTGTAACTTCCAAGTCAGTCCTTGATTTCTTCAATTCTCTATTGTTTTTTGCCTTTTCTCTTCCCTTTTCTCCTTGTCCCTCTTTTTCTCTCTAACTTATAGTTTAAAAACTATACATGCAACATATAAAAATATTTCAAAATTACAGAGGGGGATAAGATGAAAAGTAAAAATCCTATCTTATCCATTCTCACTTCCTTACCCCAGCTCTGACACACCCTATGGAAAGTAAACCATTCAGTGTAACAGTTTCTTTTGTATAAATCTTACCATATTCTAAACACACGCACATATGTATGTGTATATATGTGTACATGTGTGTGTATAGTATATGTGTGTTTCCCAAAATATACATACTGTACACAACTGGATATCTTCAACCTTTTCTCACCTTATTTCTTCCTGATACATTTCATTCTTTTAAATGGATTCGATACATTTCATTATTTTAAATGGATTCATCTAGATGCTACTGTTTTCCATTGATCTGCCTATTTGGACAAAGTATTTTAATTGCTGTAGACACATTTTAGTATAATAGAATTCTTCTTTTCCTTTATTTTTAGAATTTTCTTGACAATTTTCACATTTTCTTCTAAATGAATTTGAGACACATTTTTTTCAAGTTCAAAACAATAAAATGATGGGAAAGAAAAAACTGTTTACATTTTGAGTGGGATTGTATTTAGATTACAGATGAATTTAGCGATAATTGATACTTAGATACTATTTTTTCTTGTTATTAAAAAACATGGAGTACATAGTTTAGCCACAAATGAAAAAACAACCCACAATTTTTAAAACTAGTTAACACAATAGAGTGTAATCAGTGTGAAAGCAACGTATGTGAGGGTATTATGGGTGTGTGGAAAAGAAGAGAAGAGGAGCTCATGAATTCACCTTTGTGGCTGACTTCTGGATTGAAATCCATCTCCCAGTCATCAACTCCCTGGTTCTAGTTATGGCTTCTGAAGCTACTCAGAATTTTATCTCTTCCTAACTGTTGAATAGAGTGTTCACAACTCTTTGAAACTTTATTCCAGCTAAACATCACCAATTTTTTAAATGACACGATTTTTCTTTCTCTTATAGACATCAACCTCTGAGATTGTGGTATCCAGAATTTAATGCAGCCGACCCTTGGCATGTGAGAATTTTTAATTTGCAGTTTCAAGAATTTGTGTGAAGTTTCATGACATGCAAATCTGAGGCACAAATTTGAATCATGTAGGCTTCAGTGGAGAAGTATATTCATTCATCCATCCATACTTGAGTTCAACAATAGTTTATATTGATGCAAGAATAATTCCTTCATGATTCTCTCTGGTTTTCAATCATCCGCATATGAGCTTTACTGAACCATAGGCTAAAGTGCATATGAATCATGTGAGAAACCGTGTGAAAGTTCTATGTGAGGGATATCATCAAATACCTTGCTTTGTATGCGATCTTTCTTTTTTTCAGTTCTTCCAAGGTGTAATTGATGCACGACACGCCAGATTTTAATTGTACAATTTGATGAGCTTTTACATACGTAAAAATTCAGGAAAACTTCACCACAATAAATACAATGAACATCTCCATCTCCCCTCAAATTTCCTCCTGCCACTTTATAAGCCCTCTCTCCCTTTCCTCCCATCCTTCAGTCCATCCTGAGCCAACCAACTACTTACCTGCTTTCTGTCACTATAGATTTGTTTGCATCTTCTAGAATTTTATATTGATAAAATCAAATGTGTATACTCTCTTTTGTCTGTTTTTTTTTCCACTCAGTATAATTGCTTTGAGATTCATCCATGTTGTTGCATGTATTAGTCCCTTATCCCTTTCATTGCTGAATGGTCTTCCTGATATGGATTTGGCACACTTTGTTTATCTATTCACCTGTGTATGGGCTTTTGGTTTATTTCCAGCCTGTGACTATTACAAATAAAGCTGCTATAAATATTTGTGCGCACATCTTTGTGGAGACATATCTCTCACTTCTACTGAGTAAGTATCTAAAATGGAATGGATGAGTTATGTAACAGATACATGTTTAACCTTTTAAGAAACTGCCAAACTGTTTTCCAAAGTGGTTGTACCATTTGACATTGCCACCAGCAATATATGAGAATTAGAGTTGCTCGTTATCACTGCAAATACATGGTATGGTCTGCCCTTTTGATTTTAGCCATTTTAGTATACATGTTATGGTATCTTATTATGGTTTTATATTATATTTATCCAATGAACAATGATGTTGAGTATATTTGTCACCTGTATACTTTCTTTGGGAAGTGTCCATTCAAATCTTTACCAATAAAAGGTTGCTTTTTTATGATTCAATTAAAAAGACTATTTTTTCTAAATACAAGTTTTTTCTTAAATATATGTCTTGAAAATATTTTCTCTAAGTCTGAGGCTTGCTTTCTCACTTTCATAATAGTGCCCTTTGAATAACAAGTTTTAAATTTTGATAAAACCCTGTTTATTTGTTTTACCTTTTCTAGTTATGCCTTTTGTGTCCTATTTAATACATATTTGCCAAACCAAAGGTCATTAAAATTTTATTCTAGATTTTTTTGTCTAGAAGTTTTATAGTTATAGCTCTAACAGTTATGTTTGTGATCCCTTTTAAGCTAACTTTTAGACATTGTGTCAGGTAATAGTCAGGTTTCTTTTCTTTGCGTATGGTTATCTAGTTGTTCCACCACTATATATTGAAAAGATTGCTTCTTTCTATTGAATTGCCTTGGCACATTTGCCAAAAAATCAATTGCCTATTGTGAGTCTATTTCTGGAGTCTTCTCTTCTATTGATCTATATGTTTATTCTTATGCCAATATCACACTACTTTGATTACTATAGTATTAGAATAAGGCTTAAAATCACCTAATGTAAATCTTTCATACTTATTGTTTATGAAAGTTGTTTTGGCGATTGTAGGTTCTTCGCATTTTCATATAAATTTTAGAATCAGTTTGGCAATTTCTTTTTAAAAAAAACTTGCTAGGATTTAATTTGGACTGCATTGAATTTATGAGGATAGTTGATGTCTTAATAGTATTACACCTTCCAATTTATGAACATGGTATGTCTTTTTTTTTATTTTCTTTCAGCAATATTTATAGTTTCCAAAGTACAACATCTTGTGTATCTGTTGGCAAATGTATTTGAGTATATCCTAAAAGTATTTCATATCTTTATGCTCATGTAAATTGTATTTTTAAAAATTTCCATTCCTGATTATTTGTTGCTAGTATACATGGAAACACAATTATATTGTATCTTAAATACTTGCTGACCTTATTAAGTCTAGTTTTTTTTAATTTCTAAAAATGTTCTGCATAGTTGATCATGTGTGGCTAAATAAAGACATTTTTACTTCTTCCCATTAAATCTGCCTATTACCTCAAATACAATGCTAAGTAGACGAGGTGAAAGCAGACACTTTTGTCTCGTTCCTGATCTTAGAAAATATTCATTTTGGCACCATTGAGTATGTTGCCTATCAATTCATACTATAGGCATCATAGTATGCTTGTAGGTTCTTTGTAAATGCTTCCCCAATGGTTCTTTGTAAATGGTTTTCATCAGGTTGAAGATGTTCCTTTCTAAGCCTAGTTTGCTGAGAACTAATTTTAGAAGAGAATTTTGCCTGGATGTGATGGCTCACGCCTGTATTCCCAATATTTTGGGAGGCCGAGGAGGGAGGATCACTTGAGCTCAGAAGTTCAAGACCAGCCTGGGCAACACAGAAAGACCTTGTCTCTACCAAAAAATTAAAAAAAAAAAAAAAAATTTAGCCAGGTGTGGTGGCACGTGTCTGTAGTCCCAGCTACTTGGGAGGCTGAGATGGGAGGCCCACTTGAGCCCCAGAGTTTGAGGTTGCAGTAAGATATGACTGCACCACTACACTTCAGCGTGGGCAACAGAAGAAGGCCCTGTCTTAAAGAAAAGTGAATGTTGTCAAATATTTTTACTGCATCTGTTGAGATGATCATATGGTGGTGTTTTTTTAGTCTGTTACTATGGTGACTTACATTACTTTTTTGATATTAAGTCAACTTTCCATTCCTGGGGAAAATCCCACCTGGTTATGATGTTATAAAATAAGAAAGGATTATTATGACCAATATCCTCTCTGTACATTGTGAGATTTGATTTGCTAAAATTTTGTTGAGAATTTTTATGTCTTTTTTTTGAAAAACATTAGTCTCTAATTTTACTTTCGTGTAATGTATTTATCTGGTTTTTATATCAGGGTAATGCTGGAGTCATAAATAAGTTGAGAACTCTCCTATTTTCTGGAAAAATAAGTTTAGCATTGGTGCTAATTTTTAAAAAACATTTGGTAGAATCACAAGTGAAGCCACATGTGCCTGCAGTTGTTTGGATTCTTGGTTTTTGTTGTTGTTGTTGTTGTTGTTAGAAGACTTCAAACTACCAATTCAATTTCTTTAATAGATATAAGGCTAGTCAGATTACTATTTCTTTTTTAATGAACTGTAACAATTTGCATCTGTCAATTAATTTGTTCATTTCAGCTAAGTTGACAAATATATGGGGATGCAGCTGCTCACTCTACTTTCTAATGTTTTCTTAATCTTTGTAGGAACAATTATTACATCTTCCCTCTCATTTCCAGTTTTGTATCTTCTCTCTTTTTTTCCCCAACCAATCTGGCTGAAAATATCCTTTGGTGACATTGTTTTTTATGTAGTGCTTTTTGAAATTTTAATTAATTTCTGCTCTAATCTTTACTATATTCTTTATTAAATCTATTTGGATTTCATTTGTTCTTTTTTCCCTTCTTTCTTAAAGCTTGAAGTTGTTGATTTGAGATCTTTCTTTTCAAGTATTACGATTTAATGCTATAAAATTTCCTCTAATTTAAAATTTTCCTTTTTAGCTGCATTCCACAAATTTTGATGTTTTCCTTTACATCAGTTCGAAATATTTTCTAATTACCTTTTTTATTTCTTCTTTGACCCATGGGTTATAGAAAAACCTATTATTTAGTTTTCAAATAGTGGAGGAATTTCCAGCTAGTTTTTAAAAATTGATTTTTAATTTAGTTTCATGTGGTCTGACAACATCCTTTGTATTTTCTGCCTTCTTGTTTTATAATTCTTAAGAGAGTTATTTGGAGTCTCATATTATTATAATTATAGTTTTTCTATTTCTCCTTTTGACTCTACCAAAATTTTGCTTAATATATTTTGAGGATCTGTTATTAGCTACCTATATGCTTAAAATTATTATCTTCTTTTGATAAATTGACTCCTTTATCACTATGCTGTTTAACCTTAGTAATATTCTTTATTCAGAAATCTACTTTGTCTGATGTTAATGTAGCAACTCCAGCTTCCTTTTGATTAGTGCTAGTATGGTATATATTTTTCTGTTCTCTTACTATAAGCCTATTTTTATCTTTGTATCAAAAATAGGTTTGTTATAGGCAGGTTAGAGTTGGGTCTTACTTTTTCATGCAATTTGAAAATACCTGCCTTTTAAATGGAGCTGTTTAGACCATTTACATTTAATGAGATTATTAATAACTTCATATTTAAATATAGTATGCTGCTAGTTGTTTTCTATTTGTCCCATATCTCCTTATTCACATTTTATATTTTGAATTCACTACATATCATTTTATCTCTTTTGGTAGCTTATTAGCTGTAGCTCTTTGTGTTTGTTTTGTTTTGTTTTTAGTGTTTGCTTTGGAATTTATACATTTCCAACTTCAAGTAATCTATCTTCAAGTAATATTGTATTATTTCATGTAGAGTATACAAACTTTGCAATATTGTGCTTCCAATTTTCCCCTCTGGGTATTTATACTTTTGTCCTGCATTTTGTGTGTAATTGTTGTAAATGTTAAATACATTGTTATTATTTTTTGTTTTCAACAATTACATTTTAAAGACTTTTTAAAAATAAGAAATAGAGCTTTTTATGTTGACTGCCGCAGTTACAATTTCTAGTGTCTTTTATTCTTCTGTGCAGATACGTATTTCCACCTGATGTCATTTTCCTTCTGCTTTAACATGTAATAAAGTACAGATCTGTTGGTGATGAATTATTTCAACTATTCGGTATCTGAAAACACTTTTTGCTCTTGCTTTCAATAGGTATTTTATGGTGTATAAAAATATAGATTACACTTTTAAAAAATTAGTACTTAAAAGATGCTTCTCCATTGTCTTCTGGCTTGCATTTTTGCCCACAAAAGTTTGCAATAATTCTTATCTCTGTGTGTAATGTGTCTTTTCACTGTTACATCCTTTTAAAATGTCCTTTTTATCACTCCTTTTAAGCAAATTGATTGTGAGGTGCCTTCTTCATGTTGTTATTATTTCATTGAACTGCTTTCATCTATGAATTTATAGTTTTCGGCAAATTTGGAAAATATTTATTCTTTCTTTATAGGTTTTTTTCCATCCCCTCTTCCCATTCCTCTCCTTTAAAGACTCCAAATACATCTATATTAAGCTGCTTAAAATTCTCCTACAGCTCACTGATACTCTATTTTTCCCTCATTTATTTTTCTCTCTGTTTCAGGTTCAATATAGTCTATTGCTATGTCTTCAAGTTCAGCATTTGCTGTAGTCTGTATGTTTTGTCCCCTCAAAATGTATATGTTGAAACCTAATCACCAACATGATGGTATTAGGAGGTGGGCCTTTGAGAGGTGATTAGGTCATGAGAATAGAAGCCTCATGAATGGGATTAGTGTCCTTGTAAAAGAAGCCCCAGAGAGCTGCCTTACCCCTTTCATCATGTGAGAACACAGTGAGAAGCTGCCATCTATGAGAAAGAAAGCTATCACCAGACACGAATCTGCTAGTACCTTGATCTTGGACTTCCCAGCTTTCAGAACTATAAGCAATAAATTTCTGTTGTTTATAAATTGCCCAATCTAAAGTATTTTGTTTTAGCAGTCTGAATAGACTAAGATACCAATCTTTTCTTCTAAAGTGTCTAATCCATTTTTAATATCATCCACTATATTTTTCATTCCAGACATTGTTTTCTCATCTCTAAAAGTTTAATGTATGCCTTTTTTACATCTTGCATGTCTTTCTTTAACATGAGTATGATTTCATCTACCTTCTTGGACATATGGGATATAGTTACAAGAACTATTTTAATGTCTGTTTCTACTAATTGTATCATTTCTCAATTGGTTTTGATTTTTTTCACATGTTTCATTTTCATTTTCTGTTTCTTTGTATGTTTGCCAAGCTTTGATTGGATGCTAGACATAGTGAATTTTACCTTGTTGGATACTGAATATCTTGTATTATTTTAAATATTCTTGAGCATTGCTCTGGGACATAATTAAGTTTGAAAACAGTTTAGTGCTTTCAAGGCTTGCTTTTAAGCTTGTTTGAGAAAACCAGAGCAGCCTTTATTTTAGGGCTAATTTTGTTCCACCACTGAAGCAACATCCTCTGAGTACTCTACCCAATGCCTCATGTACTGTTAGGCTTTTCTATTCTAGCTGGTGGGAACAGGAACTATTCCCAGCCCTGTGCAATTTCCACACATTTTTACCTCTACTCTTTGAGTGGTTCTTTCTCTAGACTTGGGTTATTTTCTCACACACATGCACCAATTGGTATTTAGCTGATTACCCAAGGAATATACTCTGGAGATCTCTGGAATTTTTTCTCTAGGCAGCTCTATTTTTTCTGATAACCTACCCAATGAACATAAGTGCCTTAGCCTCCTTGAGCTCCCAACTTTCTCTCTTCAAGGTAGGGAAATTGCCAGTCTCTTCCCAGGTTTCCCCTCCCTGTATTGTGGCCTGAAAACTTTATCCAGGTAGTACATTGAATCAATTGTAAAGATCAGCTTGTTTGCTTCTCTCTCAGTGATCACTGTCCTGTGCTGCTTGTTACCCAATGTCTGAAAAACACTGTTTTTGTATTACTTTCCAGTGTTTTTGTTGTTTAAGGAGAGAAGGTAAATCTGATCCTTGTTAATTTCTTTTGGCAGATGCAGAAATTCCTTTTATATTCCTGTTAGTGACAACTAAGATTGCTTTTACCCATTTTAAAAGCTAAGTTTTTGCTTGCCATCTATCACAACCTGTGGGTTTTTCATTCTTAGCATTCAAATTCCCGATCGGTAAAATCTCTTGATCTTGTACTTGTATGATTGATTTATCCATGTGAACTCAGATCTTTTATTTATTTTGTTAAATTTTTTTATATTAATTGTGATCCTTAGGTCTTTTTGAATATTGCTTCTGCCATGCATTCTACTGTCTATTCAATTTATGCAGTGAATATTTACCAAAGCCAGTTATGTGCCAGGAACTATTCTAGATGATATGGGGCATACACACACAGTTTTTGTTCTCATGGAATTGATTTTGGGGGTGGGGGAATAAATAAACAGATTAAATAGATTAAAATAAACAGATTATTAACAGAAATGTAAGTACATTATTTCAGATTAGAATTTCAACATACAAATTTGGGGGGTGGGAATGGGCACAATTGTTCACTTCTGTAATTCCAATACTTTGAGAGGCTGAGACAAGAGAATCACTTGAGCCCAGGAGTTTGAGGCTGCAGTGAGCTATGGTCATGCCAGTGAACTCCAGTTTGGGTGGCCAAGGGAGGCCCTGTCCCTAAAATAACCAAAAAACCAAAAACAAATTTGAGGGGGCACTACCAATATTCAGTATCTAACAGGTAGTCCTATGAAAAAAATAAAAGCAAATACTGTAACAGAGAATAACCAAGACAGAGGAGTGACTACTTTAGCTTAGATTTTCAGGGAACTTCTTTGTCAAAGTTATTGGTCGCAAACAATAGAAGACAATTCTGCTTAACTTAAGCAGAGAAGAAGTTTTGTGTAAAAGTGTCAGGTAAGCCAATAACATTGATACATTGGCTATTGAACCCAGGTTCAGGAGGACCCAAGGGAGGCAAAGCACAACCAGACTACCCAGAATCACTGGGTAGTCTGTGTGTTAGCTCAACACCAACTAACCACAGCCACTGCTAATAGAACCACCACTCAACAACCATCACAGTGATGATCATCAACCATCATGTCCGCTAACATTCCACCAGACTATCATGACACCAGAGCTGCCATGAAACTACAATTGCCCGTGCCCCAATGCATCATGCTCTTGTGACATGAAGTCCATGGTCAGGAACTGACTGGCTACACTCAAGCCCATGTCTTAGTTCCCACAGGAAATGAAAGAGAACACCTGCCTCTTAGCAGTTTCCATAGTGGGAGCCAAGGATGTTTGTTGGGCAGATAATAAACCATATCTCTACAGCCTCTCTAAAAAATGACATTTGAAGTGACATTTGAATAAGGAGTAAAGGCAGCCATGTGAAGATCTGGAGCAAACACATTCTAGACCAAGAGAGCAGCAGAAGCAAAGGCTCTAAAACAGGAATCAGCTTGGAGTTTTCAAGGGAGAGAAAGTCCCTGGCTGGTTGGAACATAATGGACAAGGGAAAGAGAGTCAACAATTGGGATCCAAAAGGTGGCCGAGACCAGATATGCAGACTCCTGAAGACCATGGAAGGGCATCTGCATGTTATTTTCATTGAACAGGGAAAATATTGGAGAATTGGAGGATTATAGAGAAGGAAGTTATATGATCCTTCCTGACATTGTGTCACTTAACATTTTTAAAGCACTTTTTCTTTTTTATATTTGGTTGTTAAAATGTTATAGCCACATTAAAGAAGTTTAGGAAAAAATCATTTTAAATTCCATTCTATTGATCCCATTTTCATTCCTGCCTATTCTCTTCAAATTTGGCCTATGATTTTATATCACTATTTTTATATCACTGCCCACTGTACATATACTTTTACATTTTATTATTTTTACTGAATATTATGTATTCTACATTGTTCAACACTAGGGATAATGCTGTATTATAAATTTGCCTTTACAAACTTTCTTTAGGATGAACATTTAGGAATGAAACAATCAGGTCACAAGATATGACGTTTTATTTGAAATGCAATGCACATTGCCATGGAGCTTTCTGAAAGGGTTGCAGGTTTATAATGTTACTGAAGTCCGTGCGAATATTAGTCTCACTACAGAATAACTTTTAAATCACTTTGTTGACTTTGCAGATGTCGTACGATGGCCACTGTCATTTTCATTTCTTTGACGACTACAGCTATCCATGTTCATTGAGGCCACAAGGAAAGAGTGGAACGAGGCCGTGGACTTGTAGGAAGAAGTAAGAGGGGAGATAGTGTATCTCTGGCCCAGCCTTCAGCCATATCTACAATGGTGAAACCACAACCTTCCATGCTGCTCTGCTCTTTCAATCTTGGGGTTCCTGAAGTGTCTCAACAGTGCCTGCAAATGGCCACCACATGGTGTTTTCTTCACCGTGGCTCCCATTAATGGCTGCTTCCAAGCCAGCTCCAAGCCTCAGAGCCGAGGTCCTCCTGCCCTTCTCCCTTTCCCTGACTTCCCACATATCCTGTGCCTTGTTCAATAGGCAACCACTCCTCCCTTCTACACTTCCAGATCAGGTTGCCGAAGCGGGGAAAATTCCTGCCATCCCCACAGCCACTAGTTTTGCTGCAAAGAGTGCTTTCTGGTAATCCGTTTTCTTAGCAATTCAGAGTCATTCATTCATTCATTCAATACTAATTATTCAGCAATGTATCAATCAAAATCCCAGTGGGTACCAGATGGCACACTCAAACTGGGCCACTGAGAAGAATTTAATAAAAGGATTATTTACAAATATGGGCAGAAGTTAGGGAAACCAACAAAGGATGATGTAGTACCCAGCGGCTAGCAACAAATAGGACCTGTTGCCACCTAAAGTGCAAGCAGAGAGAGTGGTTACAGGGGCCCAGAGAAAGTAGCTTGAGGGAGAGAGCTTCCTGGCGGGAGCTGTGGCCTTGGGAAGAGGGATGCAGGCAGACAATGGCAACCCTGCCAGGAGGACTTCAGGGGAAGGCACACTCCCTGAGTTCACCCTCCTCCTGCCCCTGATATAGCACCATACCTCTTACTGGCTGACTGCAACCACACACCAGAAGGCAAGAGAGCCTCTTAATGGATTCTTGAGTTGGAGGACAGAGTGGCAGCATCACTGACCAGGGTTTGACGATGGCCTGGGCATCCTGAGCTTCTCGTGACAGCTGATGTAAACAGGAATGAAGGCCATGATGAGATTCTGCGTTGTCTCAAGGCAATGCTGCTGAGGCTGTCCCTAATATTTGGAGAGGATGGAGGGAAGCATGAGAGTCTTGACAAGAGTATGCCAAGTTCTCGTGCCACCTCTTCACTCTGCTTAATGATGAGAAGATGTCTGGGGAGGACAGGATTTTGCTGAATTCAGCAGCTCTAAGGCCTATTCTTAGACTCACGCCATGGGAGTGTGGAGGTCGGGTTGTAATTTTACTTTCTTTGTTTTGCTCAAATCACCCGGCAGCCTTGCACTGTCCCTCTACCAAGAACATGCATGCCACTTATTTCATAACTAACAAGTGTTGGGCCCCTATCAGGTTTAGGACTCTGGGAATAAAAGATGCAAGCCATGGTTCTTCCACTCAAGAAGCTTCCAGTCCGATGGGGAAGATTGCACATAAACGTCTAATTAGAATACAAAATAATAAGCACAACGAGAGAAATACGGACAGGATATCGCAGGAGCACAAAAGGGAAGTATCTGATGGCAGAGGTGGGTATAGATGTCAGGAAAGTCATCCTGGGAGAGGTGATCATCTCTTCTGGTGGAGGAGATTCTCTGCTAAGACTCTTCTGTCCATTTCACAGACAGAACTTCAGTCAGATGATGATCCCAGACTCTCCCTGAGACTCTCACTGCTCTGCACAGTGTGAACTGCTCCTCCTATGAATGTGTCTTTTAAAGAATTATATTTCCTCTTCTGTGAATTATTGTTTCTATTCATCATGTTTTTTCTTATAAAATTTAACCTAGTTTTTTACATATTATAGCTATTATTCTGTCATGTTTGATGAAAATCTTTTTCACAGCCTGATTTTTTTCCTTTTAATATTAGTGATCTTATTTTGCATTGTATGGAAGTTTTTAAATTTCACATATTTAAACCTGTCATTTGTCATTCTTTTCTGTTTAGATTATGTTTCTTTATAGCTGAGAATATTATAATTCCTCTGTAGTTCAACAAATATTTTATTCTATTTCTTTTTTAATTTTTTTTGTTTTTTTTTTTTGAGACAGAGTATCACTTTTTTGATGAGGCTGGAGTGCAGTGGCGTGATCTGAGCTCACTGCAACCTCTGCCTCCTTCGTTCAAGCAATTCTCATGCCTCAGCCGCCTGAGTGAGACTACAGGCATGCACCACGACTCTCGGCTAAATTTTGTATTTTCAGTAGAGACAGGGTTTTGCCATGTTGCTCAGGCTGGTCTCGAACTCCTGGCTTCAAGTGATCCACCCACCTCGGCCTCCAAAGTGCTGGGATTATGGGTGTGAGCCACCGTGCCCTGTCTGCTTTATTCTATTTTCTACCAGACTTTTGTATAATTTTTAATTACTTGACAATGAGTTTGCATGTTTTTGTTTTGTTTTGTTTTGGTTTTGGTTTTGTTTTTTTTGAGACAGAGTCTTACTCTGTCTCCCAGGCTGGAGTGCAGTGGCACAATCTCGGCACACTACAAGCCTTGCCTCCTGGGTTCACACCATTCTCCTGCCTCAGTGTCCCAAGTAGCTGGGACTACAGGCACCCGCCACCACGCCCGGCGAATTTTTTGCATTTTTAGTAGAGATGGGGTTTCACCATATTAGTCAGGATGGTCTCCATCTCCTGACCTCGTGATCCACCCGCCTTGGCCTCCCAAAGTGTTGGGATTACAGGCGTGAGCCACCAGCCCGGCTGAGTTTGCGTGTTTTTAAACTTATGGACATAAATTAATTCTCCCCCCAAATATGATAGTTTCTATACCATCCAGCCTACTGATAAAACTGTGGGAAAGTGCAGAGCCACGCCCGCCACCCAAACCACTGAAAGCTTCCTTTGAGGCTTATTCTAATCTATTAATCAATATTCTTGGTGAGTCCCCTACAGATCACCCATTTCATTGTGTGTATTTTGCATGGTACGTCTCTCATTCCTGCCAGAGATGGTAATGGTAGGGTCCATGAAGTGAGGGGCGAACATCCTTACCACCTAACACATATTGTTTATTTGGCACTATAGACATTTGTTGAAGGAAAAAAAGAGAAAAAGAGAAAGAAATTAAATAGCTGAGAATCCACCCACTATTTTATTATTCATCTTTCTGTAAGTCCACAAGGATAATGTGAAAGACTCTCAAATGCTACTTAAGCCACCTGACTTATATTATTTCCTTGATCCACTAGTCTAGTAACCTTATCAAAAGAGAAAATTATGTTAGGCTCAATGCTTGTCCCTAGTGGACTCATACTGACTCCCAGTAATCACTGCTGTCTTGTCTAAGTGCTCTCAAAACATCTGCTTAATAATCTTTTCTAGAACCTTGTCTGAAATCACCAGTGAGCCTCTTGACTTCCAGAATCCATTCTCACCTTGCCCTCACTCCTTTTTGAAAACAAGAACAGAGGTCATGTTCTGTTGGACTTTGTATCCTCTTTGCTGAGTACCGTTCTGAAAAATAGAAAGTGGTTGCTTAATAAATGTTTAATGCACAATTGACCACAATAAAAATGACCGATTATCATCCAACAAAATCGTCTAGACAGCTTAAGTCAAATTATTCAAATAAACATGCAATGTTGGGTAACACGTGCCAACAAATCAGCTCTGTTCCATGATCCTTCTGGGTATGAGGTACAGGCAGCCATGAAGAGCTCACTGCATTAGAAGGGATTGACAGAGAGGCAAAAATATTAAGCTAGTCCCTAAAGGGGATTCTGACATCAAAGAAAAGTGCTGCCTGATCAATATGGCAATCCCCAAGTTTAGGTCTTTTGAGCGAGATATGACCTAGACTGCAAAATGGTTGCAGAGATACGGCTTCAATACTGATTTGCTATCGTTTGAAAGATCTTTTATTCTATTCCTTTGTCATTAAAACAAGGAAGAAAGAAAGCTTCGTGTGCCACAACGTCTTCTCAGGTCTGACTGGTTGTGCAAGGGTCTGAGTTGAATCGCTAGTCTCTGGATGTACAGGAAAAAATATTTAAAAAGTGAAATAAGCTGTATTAGTGAGTTGTCTGCCTTTGAATATTTAACTTAATTCTTAAAGTTATTGCCCATGGATGGTATGTTTAACACCATTTGTCATAAAGCAGAATAAAGCTAATCTACTGAAGGTCAGGCTGAAGGTCTTCCAGTTTAATGAAGCATCAATATTAAATTGGAATGAATAAATTTGTATTAGGAGGATCTGATAAGCAATGCCCAATCTAGGAAGAGGAATGAATGCAAGGCTAACTAAGGCCACATTTTGTAATGACATGTTCTAACCAAAGATTATCAGGCCCCTCTGCTGGCCTGGAGACCTATCAGTACAAGTGAAGAGAAAGAGTGTACCCAGAGTAAGCCCCCCACTCCACAAGTGATGGGCAACAGGGGTCGTGGGAGAGCCCTGCTTGCTGAGCTCCACACCTCCCTGCGGGACTCACATGCCAGCCTCCGACCTCATCTAGCTCCTGAAGGCGCCCTTGACCTTCCTGTTCACAGCCTCTCTATCACCACCTACCTTGGGACTGTCAGGCTTAAGGTCTTCATACCCGTAATCACGGTTCATGTCAGTCCCACAAGCCCAAGACTCCTAGATTGCCTCCCAGTGCCAGACTCTCATCTGCAGTATCTCATGTTGCTTTATATGACCCCCCAGCTCTCACTCCTCCTTGCCTCCTGCAACCCGTTCCCTGTGGTCTCTGAAACTCAAGGTCGATAATCATCAATAAAATCCACTCCACCAGGGTTGGCAAGCTTTTTCTGTAAAGAAGCAAATAGTACATGTTTTAGGCTTTGCGGACCATATGATCTCTGTTGCAGTCTCAGCTCTGCCATTGCAGAGCCCCAGAGCAGCCATAGACAGTGCATAAATCAATGGGCATGGCTGTGGTGCCTGCAAAAAAACTTTATTTACAAAAATAGGCAGCCCACAGGCTATAGTTTGTGGATATCTGCCCTGTATTCTCAGCCTCTTCCAAGAACATTCCTTGACTTTTTTCGGTGGCCTCCTTGAGGATGTGTCTTCCCCTGCAACACTGTCGGGTGGTCTGATAACTATTTATTCTTTGTATGATGCAGTCAGAGGTGGAATAGATACTCTTCATATTCCACACTGTTGCTTCAAGCCCGGTCTCCTTCACTTCTTCCTAAAACTGCTCAGCTTTAAATCTCATTAATCAGCTGCTATTACCTCCTCACTCTCTGGTTTCAGCCATCGACTGACCCCAAGGCCAGTACCCCTCATGCCTTCAAAACTGTAGCAACCAATTCACTATCACTCTCTTCAAAACCAGTCCAATTATTATTCCTGTGATTTTAATAATCAGATATTCTTTCCAATGCCTTGGCCTGGCAGTTCCTTAATCTCCTTTCTCTAAAGGCCTTGTCCTCCCCTCAATCTCTGCGACTCCCTTCTGTGGTTATATCTTTGATTTTTTCATTATTAATAATTTCAACACCTCCAAAATCTTGATTTCAGACATCTTACTCTCTTACCACCACCTGTCATCTCTCCAGCTTGTTGTCTCTGTACCCCAACACAACCAGTCCTTCTACAACACCAGGACTTTAATGCAACGATCCTATCTCCTTCCTGTTCAACTCTCTTGGCATCCTCTCTCCCCTGCCTATCCAGTTTCATTCCATGGTCCGTCTTTATAACCATTCCCTTTCAAGCAGACTTGACTTCTTTGCCCCTCTCTCTCTCTCTCTCTGGAACTGGCTTGGCTAAACCAAAACCTTAGTTAAATTTCAACTGAGCCTATTGGGTCAAATATCCCCTCAATACCAAATAATTCTTAGCAACAGGCATGTTGTTAGTTTTCCATTTGGAAAAAAAAACAAAAACAAAACCAAAAAACCCTCTTGACTCCACTGCCCTGCATTTATTAATATCTCTTTCCCTTTATAGCAAAACCTGGGAAAAGATCTGTTTATTCCCACTGTTTGCCATTTCTTATCTCGCATTCTCCCTTAAGCCCTCTTCAATCAAGCTCCCCTGCCACCGCTCCACCAAAGTTGCTCTTATCAAGTGACCACGTTGCTCAGTCTCAGTGGACGGCACTGAGTCCTCAGCTCGCTGAGCTATCAGCATTTTTTCCTGCCTATGCACACCTGAGAGCCTGTGGTAAACTGTGCCTCTGAAGAATGGAAATAGGGTTCTTGTTTTATGGAATTAAATTTGTGAGATATGAACAAACCAATCTATAAGAATATGTCTTATAGCTACACACCCATCTGCCTTCTCCGAGTTTACGATGATTTATGACAGAGCAGTAGTAAGGAATGTTAATTGTCTTCATTTTAGGACATGAAGATTTCTTGCCAGGGATGGTGGATTGATAGGAGAAAAATTTTAAGGAACATTGAAATTTTTGTTCTCCAACTGAAACAGCTCCTCCACTCTTCCATCCATCTTAATAGTGGGAATCACAGAATAGTGTCAGACTTGGAACATATCTTACAAAACAACTAGTCAAACTTTTCACTTGAGAGAGAAAGACTCTATTAGTCCAGAGAGGCTAGATGACTTCCCAAAGCCTCATAGCTCATTTGAGAGTGGAACCTGAACTTCACATTCTGTGTCCTTTCTATCACACTTGCTGCTGCTAAGTGCCCTTACAGTTCTCTCAACATTGATATTCTATGGTGATGCTTTTCATTCATTCTCAAGAATCCTTTTATTCCCCTGGACTGTGTGGGGTCTTTAACAATAACATGGCTTCCACTTGCAGCTCATAGGTTTTTTTTTTTTTTTTTTTTTTTTGAGACAGGATCTTGTTCTGTTGCCCAGACTGGAGTGCAGTGGTGCAATCATAGCTCACTGCAGCTTCAAACTCCTGGGCTCCAGTAATCCTCTTGCCTCAGTTTCAATAGCTGGGACTATGGATGTGTGCCACCACACCTGGCTAATTTTTTAAATTTTGTAGAGACAGGGGTCTCACTGTGGCACCCATGCTAGTCCCAAACTCCTAGCCTAAAGCAATTCTCGTGCCTCAGTGCCCCAAAGTGCTGGGATTAGAGCCATGAGTTACTGCACCAAGTCAACTGATAGATTTTTGAATGTGTACATTCTGTATTGATGCATTTCATGCACTCTTCAAAGGGTCCTATTGTCCTCTTGAATGAGTTGGGATCTCTGGTTCTATCAAGGAACACACTTCACTTACTAGGCCTAAAACTGACAGTGGCTCTGATTTGCTGCTTTGCCCCCAAGTTGTAAGAGAGATATGCTTGCCAGAGTCCCAGACTGCATTCCAGAGTCAAACACTTAACGATATTCTTGATTGTGCAACTTTTGAAAATACCCTCCTAACATGAAATTCTAGGCTTGCTGCCTGTTTAGCCACCAGTCAAATGCATTTGCAGTGCTCCGGCTCCATGCTTCCAGGAGTCTTCTGGCCTCTGCACCTCCTGGCACTCTGAGTCCTGTTCAAGTTGTTCTGCAATAGAGTTGTTTTTGTATGTATCTGTATAGTCAGGACAATGGAAAGAGAAATGAGGCATCCCCCCCTCAAAACATAAATGACAGACCTCTCAGGACGATGATAAGCAAAGACCCCTCTTTTTAAAACCATTTTATTGAAGTTAGATAAAAACATGTACATATGTAACATATATACCTGGATGAGTTTGGGGATAGGTATACGCCCTTGAAACTATTACCACCATCAAGGCCATGACCATGTCCATCATCTCCCAAAGTTTCCTCCTACCATCTTTATTGTTATTATTATTCCTGTTGTAGTTTGGTTTAGTTTGGTAAGAACATTTAACAAAAGATGTACCCTCTTAGCAAACTTTAAGTATATAGAACAGATTGTAGGCTATAGGCACTATGCTATAGAGATCTGCAAAGACCCCTTAATGAGACCAACTGGTTCCAAGAACAGCATAAAACTTGCTAAAGACTTTTTTTTTTTTTTTTTTTTGAGACGGAGTCTCGCTCTGTCGCCCGGGCTGGAGTGCAGTGGCCGGATCTCAGCTCACTGCAAGCTCCGCCTCCCGGGTTTACGCCATTCTCCTGCCTCAGCCTCCCGAGTAGCTGGGACTACAAGCGCCCGCCACCTCGCCCGGCTAGCTTTTTGTATTTTTTAGTAGAGATGGGGTTTCACCGTGTTAGCCAGGATGGTCTCGATCTCCTGACCTCGTGATCCGCCCGTCTCGGCCTCCCAAAGTGCTGGGATTACAGGCTTGAGCCACCGCGCCCGGCCGCTAAAGACTATTAACATACCTAAAAATGACTGTGTCCGCTTAAAAGGGGGTTCTTAATAGCAGCAGTAATGATGGCTAACACTTAACTATGCGTCAAATACTATCCCAGGCTCTTCATATGTATTATATTTAATCCACACAACAACTCTATAAAGTAGGTACTATTATGGATGAGAGACCAGATGTAGAGAAATTAAATAACTGCCCAACGTCACATGGCTAGTACAATGGTGGGACAAGGTTTGAACAAGGGGCATCCTGACTCCAGAGTCTTCACTCTTAACCACTGCATACCCTGTATCTCTGGAAGCTATGGATAAGGGAGCCAGAGTCTACCCTTGGCAGAGCCAGACAGGAATGTGAAGATAAAGGGTTTCCCTCTAAACAACCCTGTGGGCAAGGCCATTCTTCACCGGAGAAGAGCTCCTCAGTGGATGCATCTATTTTACTGAATCGCCACTTATAAACCCACTTTAACATTGTAATTTGGTCTCTCATGAAGCTTAACCTGCAGAGGGAGAATGCCAATCAACACATGGGCATTCTGGTTTTCTGCTCAGACTTTGTGGGTTTCGGTTAATGTGAGTCTAACAGCTCCTCTGAATTCACTCTCCAGCTGCTGACAGATCAAATTTCGGGCTGAGAACCAAAGGACTGAATGTAGCAAGTACCACCCCCGGGAGATCCAGGTGCTGATCTCTCCTCGAAACTACAGACATCTTGGCATCATGAACCTTTTCCTTTGAAACTTCAATGGGCTTATCTCCCTTATTAGAGTGGTGGCTTCTTGATGGAAACTACAGTGTTTTCAATGCCTTGGTTTTCCTCACTGTGCCTGTCATTGCCCTGCCCAGGTCCCTAGGACCTGCCAACCTGCTTCAACTGACTGCCTACCACCAGAATCTGTATCTCTGTGCTGAGGGCTTTCCTGCCCCAGAACAGCAGAGGGTGAAGCCACGCAGCAGGCTGAAATTGCCTGGCAATTAATCTACTCCCCTCCCAGTAGCCCTCAACCAATGATTCTTGGGAATAGGTGTATAAATACCCCAGCACTCTCCTCTTTCAGGGGGAATAATTCTGAGGCTCTGTGTTGCACCGTTCCCCTGCAGGATTAGGTTCCAGGACCCGCACTGGTATCTACCTAGTAATATACATTTACTGGCAGCTTCCCAATCTCTGCTTCACTTCCCCACTCCCCTGCAGCATCCTTTGTGTCCTGGAATCCTTGTCTCTGAGTCTGCTGTGCTTGAAACCCAAAATAAAATAGGGAAGAAGGCAAGTAGTGGTTTCAGAATGCCTACTGTGCCTGGCATTGCTACAGATATAATCTTCTTGAATCCCCACCACAGCCTTGGTATAAAAGAAGCTATTTCATAGAGGTGAAACCTGAAGCACAGAAGGATGTGTAACTTGCTTGTGGTCACCTGGCAGCTCAGTGGTCAAGCTGGATGCTGAATACTCACCCATTCTCTTTGGCCTGATGGCCATCCTGTTTCCATCCTACCCCTGTGGCCTAGGCCAGGGTTTCATACTCTATAATAGAGATGCAAAAATACGTGTAGAATAAATCTGTCGATGTTTCTGGAATAAACTCTGATGATTTGCCATCCTATTACCTATTCTGTGGCTACAGCTGCAAAGATAAAACATGTATCAACATAAGCAAGTGTTTTCAAAACACCTTTTCCTCCTCTGTTCTGTCTCTCCTCGTAGAGATTGAGACCGTGCCAAAGTTAAGGCAGGGAGTGGGCATGACTCACTAACAGCCTGCTCGGCAGGCTGGACTGTGAAACTCTCCACATACCCACCGATGACACAGACACGGAGGCGAGGAAAGGAGACCAGGTGAGGCGCGAAGGCGGATGCCCACACCGATGTGCCTGGCTTGACTCCTGCAAAAATGCTTCTGTGTTGCCTGAACTCCACTCAGAAAGACAGCTCAGTGAAGGGTTAGTGTCTTCTCATATCTGGCAAGAAAATAATCAGATTTTTTTTTTTTTTTAACCTCACAGGAAAGTTACAGTTTTTAGTCTTCTTTTTTCCTCAAAGATCTCTCTAGGGTTAGTCAGCCAGTCATTATTGAGCCTACATAGAATATAAACTTAACAACAGGTTCTTATCCTCAAAAACTTTAGGGTCTAATCACAGAACTTAGCAATCAAATCCTCCAGTTGGACTGAAGGGTCCTGCTCTCCCTGTTGTTCTGCCTCACCTGGACCTCAGACCCAAGGGTGACTGCCTTCAGTTGCCCCAGGAGAGAGAGCACTGCCCGTTCTGCTGTCTTTTCGTTGATACTCCAGTAAGCGTCTAGCTTCAAGGCATTCCTCAACCCCACAGGCAAGGGAAGTGATGTTGGCTAGGGACTCTCCATCCAGATCACCTGTGAAGACCCTCCCTCTTGATAGGATGAGATGGATTGTCTGTAAGGGAGTAATTGTCCTATCGCCACTATTGATTAAACGCTGAGAAACATGCTTAGGTTGCATTTGCTGTCAGCTGAACTAGTGATGGTTCCATGTCTTCCTATAAATTCTTCTTTTCCAGCTGGGCTTTTTTGTAGTTTAGTATTAAAATAGACACTTCCTAATTAGACAGATCTCTGTCGTGAGGATCAATCTGAGAACTTCTGTGGTGTTTTCATATTAGATATCTCTTCACAAATCAGCCCTGTGCTCTCCAGCTTTTCTAAATCATAACTCACTGAATAGCTCCTTAAGCAGGCAACAGCCACATAACTAGTAATTAGAGTCCTGTCAGCTGATATCAGCAGCATTAGTTTTCAGCGGCTGACATCAGCAAGTCCATCATATATTTAAAGCTATAGCTACTCATAATTGTGATGAATGCATCAGAAATATCCAATTAATAAGAAAATTGCTTTTTAAAAACAAGTAAAACCATGTTTGGGTGAAAATATAGAAAACAAGTTAAAATCAGAATTACAAGCCAAGTTTCAGTACAAAAATGATCTGTAAGAGCCCATAGTCCTAGACAGTCTTCCAGGGTCTGGCACAGACATCTATCATAAATCCACAAACAAGTCTGCTCTTTCTGATTAGAGAATGGAGTTGTTTGGTCAAGGTTATAGAGAACATCTGTTTTAATGACAGAAGTCAGGAGAAGAGCAGCACTTTGAGCATCTCCATTCTTTATTCACAGATTGCTCATAAAAGAGCTAGTGATTATTTTCTTTCAAATATGTTCAGATTTAAAATAAAGCAAAATAAAGCGTTGACTCTTATTTGGAAGAAAACACACCGTAGAAATCTTGTGTTTATTTAAAAATTTCACAACTGAAATTTCAGAATAACACTGTTTGAACAATAGCTACATATTTTTCTCAAAATAATTATGAATTGATATGACCATAATACAGAAGAGGAAAAATAGAATAATTTCAAATTAATTAAATATAAATATTATGAAAGCTATTTTATACGTAGAAAATAATCAGAGAAATAATAGTTTTCTTTAAGGAATGTATTTCATCTATTATTTAACTGCTAGTCCCCAAAAATGCTATCAAAGTGATATCTATTTTTAGACTTTGTTCAAGGCTTTGCACCAAATGGATAATGCCTACACCTGCAAAGGCTTACCTATCAAATTGAGTTAGCATGAACTAGACCGCAGTTGCAACTAAACCTATCAACCTCTGGGAAACTCCGTCTGCTGCCACCAAAATACAAGAGCTAAAATTTAATAAAGGAATTCTAAACAGGTAACATTTTTCTTTCTCCACAATTTGAGACAGCGTTTGTTCATCATATAGAAATGGCAAATGTGAATGTTGGAAATTCAGAAAACAAATATGTCAGGAAGCATTTTATGCATCATTTAAAATTATATTTAAACAGTTCCCTGGCTGTAAATTAAAGAAAGGAAAAATTATGTGCCTAAGCTTTCATAAATGCCATATACCAAATTCATAGAAATTAATAAATACAAATCAAGTACAATTTATCTTTTTTTCATTAAATAAAGCAGTAATTCACCAAGGCCAAATGAGAGTTATAGACACTAACGCATTATTAAAGGGAACAACGATACTGTATTACCAGAAATGTTTGTAACACATTAGATATGTTGCTTCAAATGGACAGGAATAAATTAGAAATAGTATGTATATTTTATGACATATTGATAGTTTTTCTTCCTTGTTTAATCCACTCCTCTTTTCTCATAGTTTAACCCTTCTCCTGGGGCAACAAATGCTATCAGTTCATGTCACAAACCAGTTCAGGACGATGCAATGGCTAATAAACCAAGGGCAATGCATAATAAGGAATATTTATATACTTGAGCCAGATTGGAGAATAAACTGCTGATCCTTCACAAGCTCTTCTTGTTTGTTGACCCACACAGACATCTAACCCTGCTTACATTTTTGAGGATAGTCTGGACAAGTGGGCAATTTATAATGGTGGTTTGTAATTACCTGCAGTGCACTATAACCCAGGGATCTCTATGTGCTCTGTGACCTGGTGCCAATTGGACTAGAGAGGGAGACAAGAAAGGCACAAGGATGAAGGCTGTTTTCTTTATTTAAAAATAGCTTTTTCAAGCCAGGCACAGTGGCTCATGCCTGTAAACCCAGCACTTTGGGAGGCTAAGGTGGGTGGATCACTTGAGATCAGGAGTTCAAGACCAGCCTGGCCAACATGGCGTAACCCCGTCTTTACTAAAAATACAAAAAAATTAGCCAGGTGTGGTAGTGCACATCTGTAATCCCAGCTACTTGGGAGGCTGAGGCAGGAGCGCTTGAACCAGGGAGATGGAGGTTGCAGTGAACTGAGATTGTGCCACTGCACTTCAGCCTGGGGAACAGAGGGAGACTCTGTCTCAAAAAAAAAAAAATATATATATATATATATGTATGTATTTATATATATATAGAGAGAGCTTTTCCAGATGATAAAATTTATGTTTGTTATATAATTTGGAAAATACAGAAAGATTAAAAAGTAAAAATCATCAATCCCTTAACCTCTCAAAGATAATTATTGTTAAATTTTTGTGTGTTTCCTCCTGGTATTTTAATATATATGTAAAAGAAACAATTTGACATATATCTTATATCCTGTTTTATTTGTGGGCATATTTCCATCTTATTAGGTATTCCTCAAATGTATGGGAAGTTTTGTTTGGTTTTTTGGCTGCATAGTATTTCATTGCATATACTGTCATTTATTGACATCCCCCAATGTTGGGCATCTAGGTTGTTTCCAATCCTTTTGTGCTTCCAATAATTTTGTAGCAGAAACATGCTCGCATCTTTTTTGCAAGAATACGTACATTCTTATGTGCATCTTGATTACTTCCTTGGAGTGAATTTCCTATTATGGTAAATGTGCTCTTGCTACATCTTGCCAGATTCCTTTTTAGAAAATACGATACAGATTCATGTGGTTAACATCCATGATCAAGGGTAAAACCTAACCGCAAAGTTACCAGCACTCATTATTTTACAGTCATATATCACTTAATAACAATGATACGTTCTGAAAAATGTGTCATTAGGTGATTCTGTTGTTGTGGAACTGTCACAGCATATACTTACACATCCTTAGATGGTATAGCCTACTACACACCTAGGCTATAGGGAATAGCCTATTGCACCCAAGCTGCAAAACTGTACAGCATGTACTGCACCGAATACAGTAGGCAATTGTAACACAGTGGCATTTGTCTATCTAAACATACCTCACCATAGAAAAGAAACAGTAAAAATACCATAGAAAAGTTTTAAAATGGTACATCTGTATGAAACAATTACTATGAATGAAACTTGTGGGACTGGAAGTCGCTCTGGGTGAGTCAGTGAGTGGTGAGTGAATGGGAAGGCCTAGGACGTTACTGTACAATACTGTAGACTTTAAACCCTGTACATTTAGCCTACACTAAATTTCTCTAAAATTTTTTCTTTCTTCAGTAATAAATTAACCTTAGCTTACTGTAAATTTTTCCCTTTATAATTTTTTTTTTTTTTGGAGGCAGAGTCTTGCTCTGTTTCCCAGGCTGGAGTGCAATGGTGCATCTCAATTCATTGCAACCTCCATTTGCTGGGTTCAAGCAATTCTCCTGCCTCAGCCTCCCAAGTATCTGGGACTACAGGCATGCACCACCACACCCGGTTAATTTTTGTATTTTTAGTAGAGATGGGGTTTCACCAGAAACTTTTAAACTTTTTTTAACTTTTTGACTCTTTTGTAAGAACACAGCTTAAAACACAAACACATTGTGCAGCTGTACAAAAGTGTTTTCTTTTTTTGTATTTTTATCCTATAAGCTTTCTCTGCTTTTAAATTTAAATTTTTTTTTTTTTACTTTTTAAACTTTTTTTTAGAAACCAAGACAGAAATACACAAACACACACCTTAACCCAGGCCTACACAGGGTCAGAATCATCAATATCCCTGTCTTCCACCGCCACATCCTGTCCCACTGGAAGGTCTTCAGGGGCAATAACACACAGGGAGCTGTCATCTCCTATGATAGCAATGCCTTCTTCTGGGTACCTCCTGAAGGGCCTGCCTCAGGCTGTTTTGCAGTTAACATTTTTTCATGAGTAGAAGGAATATATTCCAAAATAACAATTAAAAGTATAGCATAGTAAATACATAAATCAGTAACAAAGTCATTTATTTATTATCATTATCAAGTATTATGTACTATACAAAATTGCACGTGCTCTACTTTTAGGTAACTGACAGTAGGTTTGTTTACACCAGCATCATCACAAACACATGAGTTGTGTTGCACTGCATATGATATTATGACAGCTATGATGTCACTAGGCAGTACGAATTTTTTAGCTCTGTGATAATCTATGGGAGCACTGTTATATATGTAGCCTATTATCGACCAAAACATTATTATATGTTACATGACTGTAAATTCTTTTAAGTGAAAATGTAAATAAGTGAAAATTGTTTTTTAATTTTAATTGACATTTCTAATTGTGAATATCTATTTCAATACTTCTTGTTATTTGTATAAAAATACACATGATCATTAAAAAAATATAGAAAAATTGCAGAGAACATCTATTATCTTGTTATAACTAGAGGTAACCACTAAATTTTTTTATTTATTCCTTCTGTTACATATATATATTATATAGATATGAGATTATACTGTGCATATTTTATAACCTTTTCTGTTCAACAAAATATTGGTACATCTTTATATAATATGATTTATATAATATAATTTATATAACATAATATATAAATTTGAAGCATCATTTTTAATATTTGCTATGTGCTAACATTTTCTTAGTTAGATTCCTATTGCTTGGCATTTAGGTGATTTTGAGGAAACTGAACATTTTGATGATTTTTCTTTGTCTTGATTTTTAAAATACATTTTTAAATTTAAATGTTTTAAATAAAACATTTCAAATCTACACAAGGGTGTAAAGAATAATGTAATGAAATTTCTGTGCCTATCTCTGAGTTTCAACAAATTCCAATATTTTGCCATAGTTAGCTAAAATCTTTTTAAAGAAATAAAACAATATAAATATGGTTAAAGCCTCTTAGGTATATCCTTTCCAAACACATTCTCTTTATTCTATCCCCCAAAATAAATTGTTGTGTTGCATTCCTATGGCTGGCTTCATTACAAATTATAACTACAACTACATAGTATATCCATAAACAACATGTGTTTGTTCTTAAGCTTTTAATATTGTTATGCTCCATATATTCTCCAACTTATTTTTTCCCTCAGCATTATATTGCTTTTAAAATTTATCCCTACTGAAACATGTAGCTTTAGGTCCTTCATTTTCACGGCTGCACAGTATTTTGGTATATGACTGTATTTGACAATTTACATAGTCATTCTTCTACAGGCATACCTCGAAGATATTGTGTGTTCAGTTCCAGACCACTGCAATAAAGTGAGTATCACAATAAAGTGAGTTACACAATTTTTATGGTTTCCCAGTTCATATAAAAGGTATGTTTACACTACATTGTAGTCTAGTGTATGAAATAGCATTATGTCTATAAAAACAATGTAATACCTTAATTTAAAATACTTAATTGCTAAAATATGCTAACGATCACCTGAGCCTTCAGCAAGTCATAATTTTTTTGCTGGTGGAGGGTCTTGCCTCCTTGTTGATGGCTGCTGACTGATCAGGATGGTAGTTGCTGGAGGCTGGAGTGGCTGTGGCAATTTCTTACAATAAGACAACAACAATGAATTTTGTCGCATCAATTTCTTTCTTTCTTTCTTTTTTTCTTTTGAGAAAAAATCTCACTCTGTCACCCAGTGGCACGATCTCAGCTCACTGCAACCTCTGCCTCCCAGGTTCAAGGGATTCTCTTGCCGCAGCTTCCTGAGTAGCTAGGACTAGGTGTGCGCCACTACGCTAATTTTTGTATTTTTAGTAGAGACAGGATTTCGCCAAGTTGGCGAGGCTGCTCTCAAACTCCTGACCTCAGGTTATCCACCTGCCTTGTCATACCAAAGTGCTGAGTGCTGCCTCAATTTCAAGAAAGATTTCTCTGTAGCATGTGATACTGCTTGATAACATTTTACCCATTTCTGTCAATATTAGAGTCAATCCTCTCAACCTCTGCTGCTGTTTCGCCAAGTAAGTTGATATAATACTCTAAATAATGTGTTGTCATTTCAACTATATTTAAAGCATCTTCACCAGGAGTAGATTCCATCTCAAGAAGTCACTTTCTTTACTCATGCATAAGAAGCAGCTCCTCATTCATTCAAGTTATATAACAAGATTGTAGCAATTCAGTAACGTATTCAGGCTCCACTTCTATTTCTAATTCTCTTGCTATTTTCACCACATCTGAAATTACAGTAACATCAAACATCACTGATCACAGATAAAACAAGTATAATAATAATTAAAAAGTTTTAAATATTGTGAGAATTATTGAAATGTGACACAGAGACATGAAGTGAGCACAGGCTGTTGGAAAAAATGGCCCCAATAGACTTGTTTGATGCAGCATTGCCACAAATCTTCAATTTGTAAAACAAACAAACAAACAAACAACAAAAAACAACAAAAAAACAGTATCTGTAAAGAGCAATAAAATGAAGTGCAATAAAACAAGGTATACCTGTATATTGAAGGTGATTTCTGATATTTTGCTATTACAAATAATGCAGTAATTAATATTCTGGTACATTATTCCTATGTAAGAGTTTCTCTCAACTAGAGAATATTTTCTAGAAATTGAATTACTGGATGGTTAAGTACAAGCATCTCAACTTTCTATTCAATTTGCTCTCCAAAGCTGTTCTACTAATTTGGACTCCCAACAGTAATAGCACATGAGCCCCTGTTAGAGTCAAACTTTTAATTCTACCAATATGATAGATGTGAAACGGTATCTCATTTTTATTTGCACATCCCTGATTGTTAGTAAGGTTGACCATCTTAACATATGCTTATTAACCGTTCAGTTTTCTTCTATAAATTGCCTGTTTATGCCTTTTGCCCATTTATCTATTATTTGTCTTACTAACGCTTTGTGAGTTAAATACATAGCAAATGATTTCTCTTAGTCTATAGCTTGTCTCTTTACGTATTTTGGCTTCTGTTGTTGTGTGGTTGTTCTTTATCTGATGCTAAAGTTTTAAATTATAATGTTATCACGTGTCCATTTTTTATGGCTCGTATGCTTATGTCTTATCTAAGAAATTTTTCTCTACACTGATTTATTAGAATAAAAGTCCCAAATCTTGTCTTAAAAATTTTGCTTTTCAAATTTAATGCTCTAATCCATCAGGAATTTTTTGCATAGGACTCTTATTTCTTCTCCATACGTATTGTTTTAGTACCATTTATCAAATATTGATATTAAATTGTGATGCAACTGCTCTCCTATACCAACTTTTCCATAGGCCAATTTCTGAACTTTTACATTTTGTCTCATTGATTTGTCTCTTCTTGCCCTAAAATCACACTGTCTTAAATATTCTTAGCTGATATTGGTTTGAGATTGTGACACTTTGTTCTGCTTCAGAATTTTCTTGGCTAGCTTTTGTCCCTTACTATTCCAAATGAATTTTAGGATTAGCTTGTCAAATTCTATGAAAAACTCTACTGTAGTTTTGGTTGGATTTGTACTTACTTTTTACAATAATTTGAAGGAAATTGACTCTTAGTATATTAAGTGTTTTTACCCAAGAACATAGTATTTCATTCAGTTTTCTTCAAATCTTGTCATATTCTTCAACAATTTTTTTGTGATTTTTTTCCAAAAACTTCTTACACATCTTTGTTGGACTTACTCATAAATAGTTATCATTTTTATTACTCTTGTAAATTATCCTTTGCTTATTATATTTTCAAATTCATCATTACTGATGTATGAGAATGCTATAGATCTGTACTTTGATCTTGTATTGAAATATTTGAAATAGGTCAGATTCTCTTATTAGCTCTAACAGGTTGTTCAAACACTTTTTTTCGCACTCGTTTCATAGACAATCATATGGTCTACATATAAAAATAATGCCTCTCAATTTCCACTTCTTATTCCTCAAATCATTGCTTTCATCTTACTGCACTGTTGAACAGTAGAGTAATACCAGATATTCTTGTACCTTTCCTTACTTTAAAGTTCTAAAATTGTTCTATTAAGAAAAGGAGTTGCAGCTGGGTGTGGTGGTGCACACTTGTGGCCCCAGCTACTCAAGAGGCTGAGGTGGAAGGATCAATCGGCCCCAGGAGTTCAAAGCTGCAGTGAGCTATGGTTGTGCTACTGCACTCCAGCCTGAAACAGAGTGAGAGGAAGAAAGAAAGAAAGGAAAGAAAGGAAGGAAGGAAGGAAGGAAGGAAGGAAGGAAGAAAGAAAGAAAGAAAGAAAGAAAAAAAGAAAGGAAGGAAGGAAGGAAGGAAGGAAGGAAGGAAGAAAGAAAGAAAGAAAGAAAGAAAGAAAGAAAGAAAGAAAGAAAGAAAGAAAGAAAGAAAGAAA
>NW_012117378.1:457357-484291 GCF_000951035.1 Colobus angolensis palliatus | reverse complement strand
AGAAAGAAAGAAAGAAAGAAAGAAAGAAAGAAAGAAAGAAAGAAAGAAAGAAAGAAAGAAAGAAAGAAAGAAAGAAAGAAAGAAAAGAAAGAGAGAAAGAGAGAAAGAGAGAAAGAGAGAGAGAGAGAGAAAGAGAGAAAGAAGGAAGGAAGGAAGGAAGGAAGGAAGGAAGGAAGGAAGGAAGGAAGGAAAAGAAAGAATGGGGTTTCTATCTTTTTAAAATATTTCATACCCATTTTCAGATTTATTCTGCCTTTAATTCCACACATTCTTATTCAGAGCTTACTCTTTGCCAGGCACTTTTATAAATGCTGCATATAGAATGGTCAGTGTGACAAAGTCCTTCATGGAGCTTGCAAGATAGTAAACAAAAAAATATACATTCTATATTATATTTATATGTAATATATACTGTAACATATATTAGAATATATAATATTATATATATTATATATACACACACACTTTCAGGTATGGATACATGATATGAAGGAAAATAAAGAGTGACAGATAATGCATTGTAGATAGAGTGTTCAGAGACAATCTCTCTGAGAAATTAACGTGTGAGCAGAGAACTGAGTAACTCAGTTGGGGTGTATTTTGCAGGCTCTGAGACAGAATTCAGTATGCAGGTCATCCAGGAAGTGCCCTTGGGACCAACACCTGTGGAAGCAAATGGAAGAAAAGAAGAACGGGTAGAAGGAGAAATTGAATGCATGGCAGGTCCAACCACAGCCTTGCACAGTTCTGATAGGGAGCGTAGAGCTAGAATGATCCCATTTAGGAGTTAGAATAGGTAGGAGCAAGGGTACTGGCCTTTATAGCCTTGCAATGATCAGACGTTGAGCATGAGCCATCCAGAAAGTAGTAGGACCATGGACAAGGTTGCTTTCTTCAATTAAGACAATCCCCTGAAGAGGCCATCCACTGAAGGCTGTCCATTGAGATTCTAGCAGGTCAGGTAAGAAGACCTTCTGAAAAGGATCTGGCTGGTGCATCACAGGCCATGTGACAATCTCTATACAAGGGGCAATGAAAGAAATGACTGAGTTAGGCATGAGCCCGGTATGTCCAAGAAGCTGAATGAAGGGCAGTGTGTCTAGAAGGGAGCAAGCATGGAGACTAGCAGGAGATGAGTCACTAAAGTAGACCAGGGTCAGGCCACACAGATGCTAGCAAGAACTTCAGACTTCCTTGGGAGAGAAGACTTTAGGGAATTATAAAAAGGAAAATTACATAAACTGAATTATGGGCCAGGCACAGTGGCTCATGCCTGTAATCCTAGCACTTTGGGAGGCCAAGGCAGGCGGATCACAAGGTCAGGAGATCGAGACCATACTGGCTAACATGGTGAAACCCCGTTCTACTAAAAATACAAAAAATTAGCTGGCGACGTGGCGGGCGCCTGTAGTCCCAGCTACTCGGGAGGCTGAGGCAGGAGAATGGCGTGAACCCGGGAGGTGGAGCCTGCAGTGATCGTAGATGGTACCACTGCACTCCAGCCTGGGCGACAGGACAGAGCAAGACTTTGTCTCAAAAAAAAAAAAAAAAAAAAAAAAGATCAAATCAAATAAACTGAATTGTGTTTTAAGAAGTTCTCTTTGGCCGGGCGCGGTGGCTCAAGCCTGTAATCCCAGCACTTTGGGAGGCCGAGACGGGCGGATCACGAGGTCAGGAGATCGAGACCATCCTGGCTAACATGGTGAAACCCTGTCTCTACTAAAAAATACAAAAAACTAGCCTGGCGACGTGGCGGGCGCCTGTAGTCCCAGCTACTCGGGAGGCTGAGGCAGGAGAATGGCGTGAACCCGGGAGGCGGAGCTTGCAGTGAGCAAGCAAGATCCGGCCACTACTCCAGCCTGGGCGGCAGAGCGAAACTCCGTCTCAAAAAAAAAAAAGAAAAAAAAAAAAAGTTCTCTTTGGCTGTTGCTGGTGGAATTAACAGTAGGGGAACAAGAGTGGAAGCTAACAAACCAGTTGGGAAGCGACTGCATTCGTGTAAGAGATTACGCTGGCTTGGACCATGTTGGTAGCTATGAAGGTAGCATGAAATGTATGGATTAAGGATATATGTGAAGATAAAACCCACAGGATTTAATGGTGGATTGAATGTAAGGTTGAGGAAAAGAGAGCAGTAAAGGATGAACCTACATTTCTGGGCTTAGCAATTGTAAAATGGAGTTGCCTTTACAGAGTTAGAAAGGACTTAGGGAGGAAAGGGCTGAGGAAAGGGTAGATGTTAACTACAAGGTTGGAGCTAGATATGGTTTGCATATCATCAGTGTACGCATGGTATTTGAAGTCACAGGAATGAATGTAATCACAAGGATGGCTGACATAAAGAGAGGAGCTCTTTATATCATATATGAGATCATATATAAGAAAATATAGGGCTGAATGCCAGGGAACTTTGGTATTTAAATATCAGGAAAATGTTGTGGCCCCAGAGAATAAGAATGAGAATGGATGACTATTCATATAGGAGGAAAAACTAAGGGCATGGAGAGTCACAAAACCCCAGGAAACAAAGTATTACAGAAAAAAGGAGAGATTTTCCATGTCAAATGCTGCTAAAAGACTAAAATAATAATTGCCCAATAAATTTGGCAGTGAAACGGTGACGATTATACCCTGATTTAGTTGGGTTGAGGTAAAAATACTAGATAGTGAGTCTAGAAATGAGATTAAGGAAATTCCCTTCTATTCATAATTTACTAAGACTTTAAAAAAAATCTAAACTATTTAATTTTATCCTAATGTATTTGTGTGTGTGTCTATTGAGAATTGTTTTTCTCTTTCACTCTGATAATATTGGATTACATTTATATGTTTTATGATGTTGAAACATCCTTGCAACATGGGAATGCCCCATTTAATAGTGATATATCATATAGATATGCAATACATATATTCTTATCAATTTGTTCTTATTTTGCTTAAGATACTCATAAATGAGATATGACTGTTTTATGATTATCTTTTCTTGTACTATCCCCTTCTACTCTTCCTTTCAAAGTTATACTAGCTCCATAAAATGAAATTGGTAGATTTTCTGCTTTTCTAGTTATCTAGTTATTATACAAAATAATTTGTATAACACTAGGATTATCCGTTTAATTTTATAGAACTCTCTGACCCCAGGGGCTTTGGGGCAGGGGATTAGGAAGGTTACAGAAGATATTTACCTGTAGATTCCATTGCTTTAATGTTACAGGTTTACTGTTGGGTTTTTTGTTTTTTTCTTCTCCTTGATTTAATTTTGAAACTTGTTTCCTATTTGCTCTCGGGTCATTTCTCTGTCTTCCTGCTGCAAATTCGATTTAGATTTCTAAGACACCCTATCCAATCAGTTAGTTTTGATCAATGGTAGGCACTACTAGAAGACTAGTGGGGTGGCAGAAAGAGAGAAACCAAGCTCTTTCCCCTGCCCTCTCTTCTGCCTCCAGCGTTGTCTGTCTCTTCCAGGGTTCCAGATCCCCACTAGATCACTTTTCCCTGTCGTCCCAGTTCCCTTTCAGCCTCTGCCATAAGTCCGGTTTCCACCAGTGACCCTGGGTCTTACACTCTAGTAATGCCAACTCCCCTCTTGGTCCCTCCAGTCCTAAGGGTGTTAACAACTTCCTGATGTTATTAATCTCAGGGTTGCCTCATAACTCTCTGTTTCACTTTGAGGTTCTCCCTTTGTAGTGATTCTTCTGTATTAAATTCCTTTTACCGGACTACCTGGAGAGGCTGTAAATCTATAAATCTCAATGTATAAATCTAACAAAATGTATACAGAATCAGTATGGTAAAAATTACAAGGATCCAATGAAGACTAAACATGATCTGAATAAATGGAGAGACATCAGGGGCTCATGGATTAGAAGGCTCAACATAATAAAGATGTGAATTCTTCCAAATTGATAGACAGGCTTAGTGCAATTCCTATGAAAATATCAGTAAGATTTTTTTGTAGATATAGTTAAGATTATTCTAAAAGGTGTATGAAAAGGCAAAGGAACTTGAGTAGCTAAACATTTTGAAAAAGAATAAATTGGGAGGAAACAGTCTACCTGATTTCAAGACTTAGATAGCTTCAGTAATCAAGACTGTGGAGTATTAGTGGAGGAATAGATGCATTAATCAATGGAACAGAATAGAGAACCCGGAAATGGACCCACACAAAAATACTCAACTAATTTTTGACAAAGTTGCAAAAACAATTCAGCAAAGGAAGGATAGCTTTTCCAAAAAAAAATAGGCTGAACCAATTTAATATCCATAGGCCAATAAATAAATAAATAAAGCCTCAACCTAAAGTTCACTCATCTTATACAAAAATTAACCCAAAATGTATCACAGGCTTAAATGTAAAATGTAAAACTTTGAGAATATCATTGGAATTTAGAGCTAAGCAAAGTTTCTTTTTTTTTTTTTTCTTTTTTGAGACGGAGTCTCGCTGTGTTGCCAGGCTGGAGTGCAGTGGTGCAATCTCAGCTCACTGCAACCTCGGCCTCCTGGGTTCAAGTGATTCTCCTGCCTCAGCCTCCAGAGTAGCTGGGTCTGCAGGTGTGCGCCACCACGTCCAGTTAACTTTTTTGTATTTTTAGTAGAGACGGGGTTTCACCATGTGGGCCGGGATGGTCTTGATCTCTTGGCCTCATGATCCGCCTGCCTCGGCCTCCCAAAGTGCTGGGATTACAGGCGTGAGCCACCGTGCCCGGCTGGCAAAGTTCTTGAAATCTTTTTTGGTTTTTTTTGTGTGTCTTTTTTTGTAGAGATAGGGTCTCATTTGTTGCCCACTCTGGTGTTGAACTGACTTCAAGCCCTCTTCCCACCTCAGCCTCCCAAAGTACTAGGATTACAGGTGTGAGCCACTGTACCCTACCGAAGTTCTTAAACTTCATGCCAAAAGTGCAATTCATAAAAAGAAAAACAAATAGATTTGACTTCATCAACATTAAAAACCTTTGCTCTGGGAAAAATTCTCTTACGAGGATGAAAAGACAAATTATAAATTGGGAGAAGATATTTGCAAAACACATATCTGACAAATGATTTTATGACTAAAATACATAAAGAATTCTCAAAGCACAACAGTAAATTTACAAACAATCAGATAAGAAAGTGAGCAAAAGACATGAACAGATACTTCATCAAAGAGGACAGACAAATGAGATATAAGCACATAAAAACTGTGCAACCTCATTAGCCATTGCTACACATCCATTAGAATGACTAATTATTTTTTTCTTTTTCAGAAATAGAATCTCTCTCTGTCACTCAGGCTGGGGTACAGTGGTGCAACCACAGCTTACTACAATCTCCAACTCTTGGGCTCAAGAGCTCCTTTGGCCTCAGCCTCCCAGGTAGCTGGCTCTACAGACACATGCCGTCATGCCTGGACAATTTTAAAAAATTTTTTGTAAAGACGGGGCTCTCACTATGTTGCCCAGTCTGCTTTTCTTTTTTTCCCCCGTATCTCCTTGTTCTCAGGAATGTTCACTTTCAGCTGATTTCTATAAATAAGTACTCAATTGTGTAAATATATGTTTCTATATTGAGGTAAAGAAAATTTAGGACTTCGACTAACTAAATTTTCGAGAGAGTAATGCTTTAAACTCATTCTATTTTACGTAGTTACAATATTCAGAAATTGAGTGCCTATTTTCTGTAAAAATCAGTCCATCGCGGTGATGAGGATTCTTAAAATATCTCATCTTGTTTAGCTCCCTGTTTCATTACACTCAGGGAATCAACTATGTGCACCAAACATATTCAGACTGTTCTCGCATTCCACGGAATATCAAAATGAAAGGTTGCAGCCATGCAAAAATATAGTAACTTATTTTACTTATTCCTTATTTCTTCTCAGGCAATGCAATGGGCCCGGATTAATTCACATGGCTCATAGAGGACAGTAACTGGGAGCCTCCTGGATTCAGAATACTGTTGGTCTTCCCACAGTTCTGACAACGTGTCTCCATCTTCCCTTTAGAAAGCACCTCAGACTCATTCTTCTGGGCAAGGGAGCCGAAGTTGCAGGGGCAGAAAAAAATGTTAGGATGTATTTTCCTTATCAAAAGGACGTTGACACTAAAGCACTTACTCAATGGTCCCTTTCAGTCTGAAAAAATATAGCCAGTTGTCCTGGATTAATTCTGTTTCATCAGGAGGTTCAGACTCAAAGTATCCCTTTTATCTCAAAGAATCCCAAGTCCTCAGAAAGTTATGTGCCAGATGGCAAGTCCTCGTCTGAAGACCAGCCTCCTCTGAAGTGTTGGGCTGGACGGAATCTCAAATCTGATATTGATTTTAACTGCCATGAGGTTGGTGAGAGTCACTGAACAACAGCAAGGAAGGCCTCAGTTTTCATCTTGTTGTAAATGGTGTTAGATATAGTAGTATCTGCATTTTCAATAGGTATTGAATACCGAAAGTCGTTCAAATATTTTTCAAAGAGATGAGTGTATCACATATCCTTATACCTGTGGGTTTTTTTAAAGGATGTATGTATGTTATTACTTTAACCCTTGTTACTATCTTGTTGTAGAGGCCTGTACCAGTGTTTCCAACTCGAAACGTGAGAGTCCCTTTGCTTATCTTCTCCTTGACAGGTCCCTGTATCCCCAAATTCACTTTAATACACCAAGTGGAATAACTTTCTTGTTGATTAGCTTTATTTATGAGGAATAACAGAATTCTGGAGCTGGAAGATGATATAGATATCAACCTTCTGATATAGATAGTTAAGATAACAAAGCACCAGTAAAAGTCAAGATAAAACAATTAATTAGTAACAGGCCTAGGATTTTAGAATGTAGGTCTCCTAACTCCTGCCCTAATGTTCATGAAAGCAGAAGGTCCTGTAAATAAACAGGAATACAAAGTTCATTCCGAAACCACCTGAGATATCCCTGTATTTTAAAATAAGTCTATTAGTAGTATAAAAATTGTTACTTCTGACATGTTATAAACAAAATCAACAATCTCATGGACCCATTACGAGGCACTTAAAAACTATGTTTTGAGGGTTTGAAAGGCAGAGAAAGATAGCCAAAGGAGCTGTCTGCAAATAGGCAGCTTTCCCAGATAGTCCCAGAAGGAAGAATCAACAAATTAATGAATCAGACTTCTTTTAATAGTTCTATTATAATATCTAATCGTGAGTATAAGACCCTATGACTTCATCACAAGATTTAGCATGCTGGCTGAAAATGTTGACTAAACTAACATTTTTTTAAAAAAAACACTAAAATTTGAACAAGCTCTTGACATTTGGAGGAAAAGAAACCTACAAAGCACTAAGTTCACCACATGTAGAAAACCACACTCAGTATCACAAAGATTTTACAAGCCTGACCTCCTTCTCACAGGTGGTTTATTTCTGAATTCTTACTATCTGTTCATGTATCAGGCAAGCTCACATAATCCTCCAAATAAACCGGTGTGGTAGATCTTATAATCAATATTGCCTCCATGGTATAAACAAAGAAACTAAGATTTATGGCAATTATATAATTTACCTGAGGTCAGGCAGCTAGTATCAACAGGGCTGGGGATTTGAACCCTAGTTACTGACTGCAGAGTCTAGATCCAAATCACTATGATATATAAGCCCCATTTCGTTACAGGTGGAGAGAAGGAAATGTCTATATCCCCAATGTCCAAAACTGTTTCTGACACCTGTGGGTACATAGTATTTGTTGGATACCTAAATAAATAAATTTACAAAGGTAAAAAGGATTGCCTGCATCTTCAAATGGGCTTATAAAGCTCCTACCATATTTATAATATATGCATGACCCAAGAAGGCACTTGCCGTTACCGTGTTGGTCTCAACTAAATTGCTTCGAAGGTCAAAATGTGAACTGCAGAAGAGTCCACCAAGCTTTCCACTGTCTGTTTACTCTCTGCTGCACTGTTTAGTTATAACGCTGGTAGAGAAACTTGATAGTGGGAAACATTTTTATCCCTGAAAAGTAAATTTAGGGAATAAGTCTTTTCAATTCTTGCACTTCTTTAGTGTCTCTTAATAAATATGTGAGAAATGCATTCTAATTGGGAGACCTAGCAGTTACGCATGGTGCCTGGAGTCAGCCTGAGCTGGAAGCTAGGCTCCAACTCTTGTCATCTGTGGGACATTAGTAAAATTATCTCTGCCTCAGTTTCCTCATTCAGAAAATGTTGTGTGCCCCCTAGGTTGTTGTGGGAACCAAACGAGGTAAGTTAAGTACAAGGTGGGCATTATGCCCAGTAAATAGGACATGATCAGTCAATGTTAACTATTATTACATCAAAAGGATTTTGCTTCCTTTAGTGTATACATAAAAACTTAATTTATTCATCAGCAAACAGATATGAAGTGCCCCTACCCAGCCCCCAACCCTTATACCAGCCTCTGCTCCGTGTGTAGGAAATTGAGAAACAAGGCAATTGTCTGCTTTAACGGGCTCAGATTCTAGAAAGAGAGTTGGAAGATAAATAAAATAAGATGACTGGTAGTGAAAAGGGGCTCAAAGAAGGGTAAGGGGGATGTAGGAGATGGTGACCAGGAAGGTCTCTGAGGGCCACATTTGAAGGAAATGAGGCATAGGCCCTGCCGATGTCTGGGAACAGAGTATTTCAACGGGAGTTCTAGGCATATTTAAAATTTTTTTAGGCCGGGCACAGTGGCTCACGCCTGTAATCCCTGCACTTTGGGAGGCTGAGGTGGGCGGATCACCTGAGGTCAGGAGTTCAAGACCAGCCTGACCAACATGGAGAAACCCTGTCTCTACTAAAAATACAAAAAAAAAAAAAAAAAAAAATTGGCTGGGAGTGGTGGCGCATGACTGTAATCCCAGCTACTCGGAAGGCTGAGGCAGGAGAATCGCTTGAACCCGGGAGGCAGAGGTTGCGATGAGCCGAGATAGCTCCATTGCACTCCAGCTTGGGCAACAAGAGCGAAACTCCATCTCAAAAAACAAACAAGCAAAACAAAAACAACAACAACAACAAAACATTTTAAAGGCCCTTGCCTTTTAAGGAAGAGTGAAGGAGGAATTATAGGAGATGGAGTGAGGGAGGGAGAAGGGACAGCCAGATCCTGAAGGAACTTGTACACCGTAGTAAGGACTTTGGATTTTACCCTGAATGAGATGGGAACCATTAGTAGGCTTTGAGCAGAGGGCAGACATGATCTGACACGTATGAGAAGAGTCACTGAGGCTGCTGTACTGAAAATTGACTGTATAGGGGTAGGGGTAGTATTAGGCAGACCAGTCAGGACACATTGCATTGGTCCACGTGAGAAATGGTGTAAGTTTAGGCCATGACGGTAGCAGAAGACAAGATAAGTGGTGGTCAGATTTTGGAAACATTTTAAAGGTAAAGCTGACACAATATGTTTCTGATTGGATCTTACATGTGAGAGAAGGAAGGGTAAAGGTGACCCCAGGGTTTCTGTACCAAGGCATTGTAGACTAGTGTTGTCACTGGAGAAAAAGGATGTGTTAGTCAGAAAAATAGAACAAATCAAATAGAGAGAGAGAGAGAATTTGTAATAAGGACTTGGCTAGGTGATTATGGAGTCTGTAAATCCCAAGATCTGCAGGGTGAGTTGGCAGGAAAAAGTCAATGGTGTAGTCTCAGTCCTAAGGCTGGCAGCCTTAAGACCCAGGAAGAGCCAATGTTTCAGCTCAAGCCTGGGGTAAGAAAAAAAACTGGTGTCCCAGTTTAAAGGCAGTCAGGCAGGAGGAATTCCCTCTTACTCAGGGGAGGGTCAGCCTTTTTGTTCTTATCACGCTGTCAACTGATTGGATGACGCTCACTCATACTAGGGAGGGCAACCTGCTTTACTCATTCTGCGAATTAAAATGTTCATCTCATCCAAAGACACCCTCACAGAAACACCCATAATAATGTTTGACCAAATATCTGGGCCCTCCGTGGTTCAGTCACATTGACACATAAAATTAACCATCACAGAAAAAGAAGAATTTTGGAGAGGAAATTGAGAGTTTTGCTTTGGTCATGTTAAATTGGTTCTATTTATTAGACCTCAAAGGAGACTTGTGGCTAAGCAATTGGGTGTAGAGATCAGCGTCCTGGAGATACGATATTTTTCTTTTCCCTTGGACATCCCATATCTAATCCTGATGTGAAATTCCTTGTGTTAACATTGACTTTAACTGACTCTGACTTAGTTCTTAAGATTAAATTGCTAATTTAGTGACACTTATTTAACTATATCACATAACTTATTCCTTAAGACATTATGACTTCTCACTTTTCTGAATCTTCACTTTTGTTATTTCCTCTTTCTGGATGCCCTCTTCTTATCTGTGCCCCCTGCAAAATATCAAGATTCGTGAGATGGCACCATCCCCCCCTTGAATCTTTTCCTAAATAATTTAGGCAAATTTCAGACTACAGACATGGCCATTCTTTCTCTCTGTAAAGTCTCCCTCCTTTCCTTTCTTCCTTTCTCTCTTTTTCTTTCTTTGTAAAAAGCAGAAAATTGGCCTGACACGGTGGCTCACAGCTGTAATCCTGCACTTTGGGAGGCCATGGCAGGTGGATCACAAGGTCAGGAGTTCAAGTCCAGCCTGGCCAAGATGGTGAAATGCCATCACTACTAAAAATACAAAAAATTAGCCGGGCATGGTGGCAGGCACCTGTAATCCCAGCTACTCAGGAGGTTGAGGCAGAGAATTGCTTAAGCCCTAGAGGCAGAGGTTACAGTGAGCTGAGATCGTGCCACTGCACTCCAGCCTAGGTGACAGAGGGAGACTCCGTCAAAAAAAAAAAAAAAAAAGAAAAGCAGAAAAATTTCAATTTCTCTCTTTATTACATATACATATACAATTAAAGCAATACGGAAGAGAATAAGACAGTAAAATCCCAGAGTGGTGATGTTTAACTAGCTTTCTGAGGTTTATTAGATTCATACACACAAAGTTACATGATTTCATAAAATAAGAGTATTTTTGTAACTTGTTTTCGAACTGCTTTTAATTTTTTATTTAAAAAATTATTTATTTATTTTTAAATTGATAAAAATTGAATGCATTTATGGTACAGGTTGTTTATGGCAACCTGATGCTTGAATATATGTATACATTACAGAATGATTCAATCAAGCTAATTAACATATGCAATGCTATTTTTTTTTTGGTGAGAACACTTTTAAAATCTACTCTTGTAGCAATTTTCAAGTATCAATACATTGTTATTAACTGCAATCACTGTGTTGTCCAAGAGAACTTTTGAGTTCATTTCTTCTAACTGAAATTTTGTATCCTTTGACCAATATTCTCTATTGTCCCACCCCACAAGGCCCTGTTAATTACATTTTTCTGTCTGTTTCAGTGAGTTCGATTTTTGAGATTCCACACATCAGTGAGATCATGTGGTATTTGTCTTTCCATGCCTGGCTTATTTCACTTAACATGATGTCTTCCAGGTTGATGAATGATATTCCATTGTGTATATAATGTATATGATATTTTCTTCATTTGTCTGTTCATGGACACAAGTTGCTTCCATATCATGGCTAATATGAGTAATGCTGCAGTGAACATGGAAATGCAAACATTTCTTTGACAAGCTGATTTCATTTCCTTTGCATATATACCTAGTGGTGGGATTGCTGGATCATACGGTAATTCTATTTTTATTTTTTTGAGGAACCACCACATTGTTTTCCAGAATGATGTACTAATTTACATTCTTACAACAGTGTATAACTTGCTTTTTAATATTAACAATATAAAATGGAGATCTTTTGATGTCAATCAATATAACCGAATGTCTTAACAATTGCTTATTTAAATGTTTATATGCAATATATTTTATTTATCCAGGCTTCCAATAATGACATTCAGTTGTTTTCACTAGTTTTACTATGATAGGTAATACAATGATTTGTGTGCAGCCTTATGTGTGTCTTTTAAATTGTTGCATATATTTCATTATTTGGATACAATACAATTTATTTAGCCAAACTCTAATATATTATATTATTTGGATATAATACAATTTATTTAGCTAATCCCTAACATATTTCATTATTTGGATAAATACAATTTTTTAAACCAATACCTAATATATTTCATTATTTGGATATAATACATTTATTTAACCAATCCCTAAATGATGGTTATCTCAATCACACTGTGCGTGTGCACATGCACACACACACATACACACTAAAAGAATATAAGGAAGGGCCAGGAGTGGTGGCTCACGCCTGTAATCAGAGCACTTTGGGAGGATGAGGTGGGTAGATCACGAGGTCAGGAGTTTGAGACTATCCTGGCTAACATGGTGAAACCCCGTCTCTACTAAAAATACAAAAATTAGCCGGACGTAGTGGTACCTCCTGTAATCCCAGCTACTCGGGAGGCTGAGGCAGGAAAATAGCTTGAATCCCGGAGGCAGAGGTTGCAGTGAGCTGAGATTGCGCCACTTTACTCTAGCCTGGGTGACAGAGCAAGACTCTGTCTCAAAAAAAAAGAAAGAAAAAAAAAAAGAATGGAAGGAAGGAAATAAGGAAAATGTAGAAAAGTGAAGAATTATTGATTTATATAATGAAAATGCTATGGCACCTGGCTTTAGGCTCAGCTGGATCCAGGGCAGAAACCATGCCAAGAGGACTATCTCCATTTATTGGTTCTGTTTTCTAGTGGGTTGGCTTTATTTTCAAGCAGACTTTGTTCATATTATATCAAAGCTGGCAACTTTAAGCTTCTGTGATCCTTAACTTCTGGATTCCTAGAGGAAGGGACTCTGCCCCCTTTTTTTTTTTTTTTTTTTTTTTTTTTTTTTTTTTTTGGTAATTCCAACAAAACAAAATTCCCAGAGTGAGCTTTAATTGGACCAGCCTGAGTCACTGACTTTGAATCAATCACTACGGTAAAGACAGACATGGCCTGGGTGAGCAATGTGCCCCTGGGGCCAGGGAACGTTCAGCTTCCCTAGCCTTCTGCAAATTTCATGGGCTGAGAAGGTAAGTAGGATGGTCTTGAAAAAAATATAAATGTGTTCTGTTACCAGAAGATATAGGCATGCTTATTATGAAGACAAAACCATCAATACTGAGGATGGATTAACGTAGTTTTTTTGTTGTTGTTTGTTTGTTTTTGAAAAACACCAGTTATTCTGTGGGGAAGTTTTTAGTGATTACAAATCTATAACATCTACCTGTAAGAAGCTGTTCATGATCTGGAACCTCATTTTAGCCAACATATGTTACACTGTTTCTCCATTAAGTTGGGGAAGATTCCTGCCCCTTGCCAATCAGACTTATCTTCTTGCCTTTTTGCATCTGTTTGTCACTTATCCGTGGATGGCGAACAGAGTTGGTTCAATGAACTTTCACTGTCCTAGGCAGCTATTACTTCATCCTTGGACCAGGTCTGTTCCTTAATGGTAGCTGAGGTATTATAGATTTTTATTTCTTCTATGCTGAAGATTTATTGTTTTGTTTTTTGTGTTTTTTTTTTTTTTTTTGAGATGGAGTCTTGTTCTGTCGCCCAGACTGGAGTACAGTGGCACCACCTCGGCTGACTACAACCTCCGCCTCCCGGGTTCAAGTGATTCTTCTGCCTCAGCCTCTCGAGTAGCTGGGACAGGCGTGTGCCACCACACCCGGCTAATTTTTTGTGTTTTTAGTAGAGACGGGCTTTCACTGTGTTAGCCAGGATGGTCTCGATCCTCGATCTCTTGACCTCGTGATCCACCCACCTTGGCCTCCCAAAGTGCTGGGATTACAGGCGTGAACCACTGTGCCCGGCTGTTTCTTTTCTCTCTCTCTCTCTTTTTTTTTTAGTCAAAGACAGAAGTTCACTCTTTATCCAGGCTGAAGTACACTGGAACAAGATCACAGCTTGCTGAAACCTTGAACTCCTGGGCTCAAGCTATCCTCCCACCTCAGCCTCCTACGTAGCTGGGACTACAGACGTGAGCTGCCACACCAGGCCTGAAGATGTTCTTTAAAAGATAATTAATAGGAAAGGATGCAGAAGAAATGAAGACCATTCAGCCCAAAGCTGAGACCTTTGTTTTGAATCTCATGAGAGCTAATAATACTCTAATTCTAAAATTGTTATATTTCACACTAGATTATTTTCTGGCATCAAAAGCCAATGAGTAATAAGAAGCCTGATGGGACCAAAATATGTGGATGTCCTGGATAGGTTAACCATTTGGTGAACCTGACACCATTTTGGCATTAATACAATGGAGAAACTAAGGATAATGGAAGAGCCTATCTCACTGGTGGCTCTCTCTTCTCCATAGCCTTAAACTTGCATACCCCACTCAGCAAGACGAAAACCCTTTGCATGGTTCTAGGACCTCTCAAACCCTACCCCACCACTGCACCAGACAGATCATCCTAGTGTTTCTTCTGAACAGGGCCAGCCCTCTCCTGTATCATCCCGCCTTGATCCACCCTCTGCAGTTGCAGTAAATTGTTTTTTCCATCTCCTCACACGGGTAGTTGGGCCGTCCTTCAACCTTTCCAGCTCAGAGGAATGACAAATTTGAGGGCCCTGACACTGCACAAGTGGATAAGTGAGCTTTGGAGCCAAAGTTAACCAATTTGGAGCCAATGTGAGCCACAGTTTGGTGACATTGAGAGGAGAAGTGGACGAAGCAATCGTATATGTGTGATAGAGAGTGGGGGCTGGGCCAGGGAGGAAGAGAGAGTTTGCCAGCAAAAACAAGATGACTCACAGAACTATTTTCAAACTCTTTTTAGCTGTGGAACCCTTTATTCAGAGCATATCTTGCTCCAATTTGAAAAAGAAGGCAGCTGAGTTGAAGAGGAGCCAAGACCCAGCCCGTTTCCCCCTTCCCATACAACAGCCCCTGAAACCCCTCGGAGGGAATTCTTAGGGCTCAACACGGCTTAAAAACTGCTGACCTAGACTGTCTACTGGAGTAAAAGTGAAGAATGCAGTTTGTTCAGAGACAAACTGATGTTGCCTAGGCTTTGTTCCAATGTTAGAAAGGGAGGGCACAGCTAAGGAACAGACAATATAAACCATTAAACAGATAGATACCTCAGGGCGATTTTTTATCAGACAATGAAAGTGATGCTTTGTGTTCTTCAACATTGTATCTTATTTTTATGTTTAAATAACATGTATAGGATGGGAAACCTTAGTGTTAATATCGAGGGTAATTCTCACTAAGCTTAGGTTAATTTTTTATTTTCAAATTCTGTGTTTTCTAGTTTTGTTTTAACTGTGGCAAAACCTTTTCCTAGCCTCCCTTAAACTCTGCTCAATCAAGAGCTGACTATACTTCCCTCTTCTTAGCCTATTGTATTTTATACACTTCCTTCTCACCACTAGATTGTTAAGCTTCCTTAGGGAGGAAAATGTTTCTTTTTATGTATGTATCCCTTGCACCTACACAGAACTTGTCAATAGTTAAAAATATTTGCTAAATAAATGGCACTAGCAGAGAAAGAATGGCTACAAGGCACCTACAACAAAAACCACCCCACAAATGGGAATTCAGACAGTGTGGTGGTAGGTAAGAAAGAGGCTTTGGACCTGATTTGAATACAAGCTATGTAAACTCTTTAAGCCTTTGTTTTCTCATCAATAAAATGAGAGTAATAATGCGGTAGAGTTACATCTTTCTCAGGCCTATAGTTGTAATTACCTTAAAATCCCTATGCCTCAGCTTGAACTGCTATAACAAAAATACCATAGACTCTTAGCTGGGTGTGGTGGTGCGCACCTGTGGTCCAAGCTACTCAGGAGGTTGAGGTGGGAGGATTGCTTGTGCCCAGGAGGTCACAGCTGCGGTGAGCTCTGATTGTGCCACTGCACTCCAGCCTGGGCAACAAAGTGAGGCCCTGTATCAAAACCAACCAACCAAGCACCACAGACTAGATGGCTTAAACAACAGAAATTTATCCCATACAGTTCTGAAAGCTGGGAAGTCTAGTATCAAGGTGTTATGCTGATTTGGTTCCTGGTGAGGGTTCTTTCTGGTTTGCAAGTGGACAGCTTCTTGCTGTGCCCTCACATGGCAGAAGGTGGGGGGTGGATGGGGGTGGAAGCCACCACTTTCCTGTCTTTTGTTATAAAGGCACTAATCTCATTATGAGGGCTCCACCCTCATGACCAAATCACCTCTCCCAAGTCCCACATCTAAATACTATCATGCTAGGGATTAGGGTTTCAGTGTATAAATTTTGGCAGGGGACACAAACTTAGTCCATAGTACTTTCTATCAACCATGAGGTAAAGTAAATCTAGTATGCAGAGTTTGGCACATTCCTCTATAGACTCTTAGCAACCCCAAAATATATAGCCCTCATTCCACCATTTATTTATTTATTTATTTATTTATTTATTTACTTGAGACAGGGTCTCACTCTTGTCACCCAGGCTGGAGTGAAGTGGCATGATCACAGCTCACTGCAGCCTCAACCTCCCTGGCTCAAGCAATCCTCCCACCTCGGCCCCACACATAGCTGGGACCACAGGCCCGCCACCACGCCTGGCTAATTTTAAAATATTTCTAGAGATGGGGTCTCACAATATTGCCCCGTCTGGTCTCAAACTTGTGGGCTCAAGTGATCCTCCCACCTTGGCCTCCCAAAGTGCTGGGATTATAGCCACCACTTCCAGCCTCTTCATTGTTTATCTGAGTATGGATGAAGTAGATGGATCCATTGAATTAAAAATAAATGTATGTTTATTGCAGCACTATTTACAACAGCAAAGACTTGGAACCAACCCAAATGTCCATCAATGATAGACTGGATAAAGAAAATGTGGCACATATACACCATGGAATACTATGCAGCCATAAAAAAGAATGAGTTCATGTCCTTTGCAGGGACATGGATGAAGCTGGAAACCATCATTCTCAGCAAACTAACACAGGAACAGAAAACCAAACACCATACATTCTCACTCATAAGTGGGAGTTGAACAATGAGAACACATGGACACAAGGAGGGGAACATCACACACCGTGGCCTGTCGGCGGGTGGGAGGCAAGGGGAGGGAGAACATTAGGACAAATACCTAATACATGCAGGGCTTAAAACCTAGATGATGGGTTGATAGGTGCAGCAAACCACCATGGCACATGTATAACAAACCTGCATGTTCTGCACATGTATCCCAGAACTTAAAGTAAAAGAAAAAAAAAGAGAAAAAACACACACACAGTAAAATAAAATAGTTTTAAGGCTTTATATATATTCATATACTTTTTTCTTTTTCTTTTTTATTTAACAACCAGAAGGCACAGTTTAATTTATGTGTGTTAAAAGCATATTTGGGCCAACTCTGGCTTCCATACATCCTAGGGTTGTTGGGAGTATTACATTGGTTAATATATGGAAAGTATGTTGGCCAGTAGCCGACACCTGACTGTGATGTGCAACAAATGTGAGCCCCTTCCCCACCTGACAGACAGCAGAGTGCAGCTGGGGTGAGGGGACCTAAGAGGCTGGCTCTACTCTGCCTCTCTTCCACCTCTGCACCTCTCCAAGTCAATTTACAGAATACCCCAAACCCAGAGACACAGCATTTTGAAATATAAATCATATCATACCATGATTTTCTTATATCACATCCAAACAGTTTCTATAGGATGGCAGTGCAGTGCTGCTCTCCTTGGGGGCTATTGCCTGGCACTGGCCACACACAGGCCCCTTTCTGATTCTGTAACTTTGGTAAATTGTGTACTATTCCCTCTTTCATTTACTTGTCCCCCACACACAGTTACAGAGCTCTGTCATGGACAGCCCTGTGTTAGGTTTCAAGACCAATAAAACACAAGTGAGACACAGACAGGTAAATAAACAGTTACAATAGAGTGTGATAATATAAGTGCCAAGACAGAAAAATGCCCACGATTCTCAGAGCACTGAGAGGGTGGCTAGCTCAGAATGGGGGCTGAGGGAAGCATGGCCAGAGACAGCTTTCTACAAAAATGACTCCTCAGCTATAATCCCTCTGCAGCAACAAACTTCTGTTAAAATGAGATCTGGGTAAAACACAGTAATTTTATTATATTTTATTTTTTTGAGACGGAGTCTCATTCTGTCACCCAGGTTGGAGTGCAGTGGCGCCATCTCGGCTCACTGCAACCTCCACTTCCCAGGCTCAAGTGATTCTCCTGCCTCAGCCTCCCGAGTAGCTGGGATTACAGGCGTGCATGACCATGACTGGCTAATTTTTATATTTTTAGTAGAGACGGGGATGCACCATGTTGGTCAGGCCGGTCTGGAACTCCTGACCTCAAGTGATCCGCCTGCCTCAGCCTCCCAAGGTGCTGAGATTACAGGCGTGAGCCATCGCCCCCAGACAAAACACAGTACTTTTAGTTTTGCAAAAAGGTAGAATCTTAAAATGAGAAGGAACCTTAGGAACTTGGTTACATGTTTCTTCCATAGCTGGGTTCCAATTTGGTCTCTGCCATTTTTAAGCTGTGTGGTTTGGGGAAAGTTTCTTACATTTTCTGTGCCTCAGTTTCTGTATCAGTAAAATAGAGGTTAACAGTAGAACCTGGAATAGAGCAAGTTTTCAATGACGGTTGGCCATCAGAATTAATTATTTCTAAGGTTAACAGTTTAGCTGATTATGGGCCTTCAATAAATTTAAAAATTCATAAATATTTTCTTTCAGAAGTCTTCAACATCGTATATGAAAGCCAGACATTGTTCAAGTCAGATGCCTTATTATATTAAATTATTTAACCTTGAGAGTAGAAATACATATGAAACAGAATGAAAGACTTTTAAAAAACTTCTCTGCCATGGACTTTAGATAACCTTTCCCCTAATAACCATGAAACCATTATATACATACTAAAATACATGAATAAGAAAATAAACCCTATTAATTCATACTCCTCTCAAAATTTATGAAATGGTCTAGGACTTAGTAAACCCCTTCTTAATAAAAAATGAGAATTAACAATGTACACAGAATCTTGTGAGAGGTATTTAAATACTTAAGGAAGCAAACTTTTGAAACACCCCTAGTTCATGAGGCATGTCACCTATATACAATTGGTTCACTAGGTAAAAGGAGATCATTAAAATAGCTCCAAGAGGCCAGTTTTGTTAGGCTAGGCAGAGTGCATGCTTCAAATGTAATGAAAATCTATAACTTTAAAAATATTACATAATCAAGATTTTCAGTTAAATAAGGCTGACCTTTTCTCCTAATAAGGAGGTTTTATTACATAGGGATAGATATTAATATAACATACTCAAAGCACTAATGCTGAAAAAGGCTAGTCAAATTCACCCTTTTGGGATTTTGCCTTTGTGTTGCTACTTCCTCAATATTTAAAGGTCAGAATTCACACACCCAGCTGAGGTTAGGAAGGCCCGGGAGATCTGGACTAGTGATTCTGATAGAGCAGATGGCAAGGGCCGTGTGGTCGTTGACTCAGGCTACGTGCCCAGGCAATGGTTGTAAATTTAAGTGGATTTAGAACTGCCTTCAGTTTTCACTCTCTTCTACACCACAGAGCTTTCTAGAGTGTGTTCTATTCTGTGGGACATAACAGGATTTTGGCAATGTTAGATTAAACAAAGTTAAACATGCTTTGCTTCAAGATTTCTTGTGACCTTCAATGTGGTAATAACTCTTTGGAGAGATGCAGTACAGAACATCTAAACTTACTTAGCTCAGAAGCCTTTCTGGTAAAGCATCTTATGGAACAAAGTTTTTCAGACACACTTCTGAAAACGCTGTAATAATACATCCATTACACTGCCAAAGTAAACAGTGTAAATCAGCTTAAATCCTTTTAATGGCAGCCACTGTCCCAAGGATATAGTCTAAACTGGATGGCCTTGAACAATCCAGGTCCTGCTTGTCTCCCCAGCCTCCATTTCATTTCTCATCACACCCTTTCACACTCACAATCCTATGAGAAGGAACTACTGGATTTTTTTGGAGATGGATTCTTAACTCCTCCAAGCATGCACTCTTTTGCTTGTTCCTACATACACTCCATATTAGATCCATTATGGCACATACTGCCCTGATTCTAGCTGGCCGTCATTGAGGTTGGGACTATGTTCTATACACTGTTATTATGCTGTTCACTTGGTGCCTACCACAGTGTGTGGCACACAGAAGGCCATAAATATATTCATGGAATTATTGAAATGATACCTACTGCTAGACAGCTGAGGGCACAGTAATTTAGGATGTTGGTAATTTAGGAGTGCCTGGGCCCCACTTTGGAAAGATATAAAGGTTTGGTTTCTCCTATGTGGGCAGCAGAGGGCTCCTATTCTTCCTTAGCCACAAGATACTCTTTGATGAAAGCAGATCTATTGATCCATAGTGAGAGGGACGCAGAGATGGCACATAGACTGGAATTTAGTCTCTTTCTTGTCACTGGGACACTAGGCTCTATCAGGTGAATATAGGAAGATGACACGGACTTGGCGTAAAGGAAATGGAACCTGGTTGAACCCCTCAGAACTGCCAACTTTGGCTCAGAGCCAGGACCGCAGGATAACCTGGTGTAGGTTGTAGGTGTAGGTACTTATTCATCAAGCCCTTCTTTCCTTGGCATCCAGAGAGATATCATCACAGTTGGGGATGAAGTCATAGTAATTTCTTTCTCATCACTGCTATGGCATCCCAATTTTTTTTTTTTTTTTTGTCATTCAAGAACAATAGCATTGATGCTGTGTCTACCACTTTCATCCTGAAGTTTTGCCTTGTAGCAGGCTCACAGAAAAGACAAAGACGGTCATGCTGTCAGTGTTCCACAGCGAGAAGGGACTAAAATTGTTTCTCCAGAACTTGGATTTCTGTATGAGTTTCAAAGGGTTCTTTAGGATGGTGACCAACAAAGCTGGCAACCTTGCAGGACCATATCATGAGATCCAGAAATAGCCAGCATAAAGGTCTCTGTTGCTTCTAAGGTCACAGGAGTAGATTAACATCTCTAATTCAAGGTGACTGGCATATGTTGCTCAAGATGCAAGCCTTGTTTGCTTCTTGCTTCTAATCTTCCTGCACAATGAGAATGGGGTTTCTGATCTCTGGTATGTCACAGTAGAGTCCTGCACAGGTTGGTTTCTCAAAGATTCTGCCCCTCTGGCCATCCCACAGCTTCCCAGTTCTTTCCCCACATCTGTGGCTTGGAGCTTGTGGCTGCCACTCCCATCTTGGAGAGATAAAAGGCGGGTGCCCGTGTGTGCGCTTTGTTTCTGTGTACATATGTAACAGTTTTTCTTTTGGTTATAGCCCATTCACGCACTAAAATCAGGCAGCAAAGTATACTATGGTTGTGCAAGAAGGGTTCCATTTGTCATTGGGGAACTCTGTGGTAAAACCACAAGTGTGCTGTCCCACCTGCTGGTTCCCCAAAGGGAAGGATGCAAATTCTTGTGTCTTTTTGGTTTCCCTTCATGGTAGGAGAGGTAAACAGCTTGATGGGAATACATGGTGCTGCTATTGTTGTCATTTTTTCCCCAGAATGAGAAACTCTCAATGAATAATTAAATTCTGAGTCACAGGAAAAAGCTAAAATGAGAACCCAACTCTGAAATACTAAAGACCCAGTGCTTAAGACCCTCAAATTTGTTGCCTCTGTACATAAAGCTGCAGTCTTGTATGGGTGATGGAGGCAAGTGGAGTAGGAGAAGGGATAACAATTAAACTACAGTGTGGCCGGGCGTGGTGGCTCACTCCTGTAATCCCAGCACTTTGGGAGGCCAAGGCAGGTGGATCCTCTGAGGTCAGGAGTTCGAGACCAGCCTGGCCAACATGGTGAAACCCCGTCTCTATGAAAACTACAAAAATTAGCTAGGTGTGGTGGCGTGCACCTGTAATCCCAGCTACTCAGGAGGCTGAGCCAGGAGAATCACTGGAACCCGGGAGGTAGACACTGCAGTGAGCCAAGATGGTGCCACTGCACTTCAGCCTAGGCAACAGAGCAGCAAGACACCGTCTAAAAAAAAAAAAAGAATTAAACTACAGTGAAGAGGGAGCAAAGCGAATGCAGAGTCATAGCTTCCCCTCTGTGGCAAAGCCATGTGTTTCCTGAGTTATAGAGATATTATTTAGTGAATATGTGAAAAAGATAAAGGCCACTTTGCTACCTCTTTTTTTAATTTCTTATGATTCTCTACATATTTTCAGAATCTGAATGGGCTCATTTGGTACAGATCTAGTCCAGTTAAATTTTCTGAGACTTGAAGAGGGGCAGTTTGATACAGAAATTTGTATATTAACTAAATAGCCTTCAGAAAAAGTATGACAACTTCAATGAAATATACACTCTCTTAAGTTGGTTTTACTACTTGGAGGTAGCCTCACACCATATTAAATATTTCACTGCCCATTTTACCATATATCCGGTGAATATTAAAAATATTGTTCACTATATAGACCTGATTAATTGAAGAAAAATATAGCTTCTTATCGTTGACATTATGAGGTTAGAAATAGCATCCTATGCTAATCTGCAATGCCAAGAAATGAAGATGGTTTAAATCAGATCTCATGACTAATGCATAAGATCCAAAGTTCTTTTATTCCTGGCTATTTTAGAAAACTGGGGTGTATTTTTACCCTAAAAACTAATTCTTAAGATTTATTGAAATAATACAAAATGACTTATAACTAACATCTCACAATCAAGATTTATAGTTTACTGATTATTACAGAAATGATAATTTCCCCATTTGAATTTTAAAAAATATGTATATGCAATGGTTTAAGTCCATATTCAAGAATATTTGATCCTTAGTTGTTGTTATTTTTGTTTTTAGATAATATCAGGAAAGATAATGTGCTTTAATAAAATGGAAAGTTTAGATTGATTTCTGCATTTGCTGGTCCATTTTAATTGTACTTATTGTGAATTCATTGAAATGGAAAGAAATATATCCAGCAATAAAGTAGGCCTGTTATTTTTGCTTGTTTTTGTTTTGGTCATGACAAACTGTGAAATGCTGTGTTTTTTCTATAGTTCTAGTCCATGAAATCTGCAATCTTTCCACTTGATTTACGAAGGACCCTTAATTACTGCTGTCATTAGCACCTAGTGTTCAAAACAGTCTGTTTAAATGTACTGTTAGTCTCACCTCCAAGTCCCTGCTTGCTTTATTTTTTTCCAAGGGTAAGTAAAACAATAATTGACTTAGTAACAACAATCATTATGTACAGTGAATTAAATAATATTAAACATTTTTAAAGCCTATTTCCATTTATTCAGAATTTGGTATTTGTGTGTTCAGACTGGCCTAGACTTAGAACAAGTGTCCATAAGTAGCGCTGTTACTAGCGCAGACTTATTACTTGGGTTTTAAAAACAAGTCACTCATTTGCCTTTTTCTTTCCATATGGATAGGGATGACAGGCAACTGCTGTAAAGCTTCAATGTTTCTGCCTGGTCATGCACATTTCTGCAATATAATGCATAAATGTATAACAACAACTTGGGATCGCTTGATAACCTCCCTTGGAATAAGGAAACCCAACCAGGCGCGTCCCCGCGCACGCGCGCGCGCGTACACAGACACACACACACACGCTCTCACGCACACACACAGGTCAAAAGTTGATTTATTTCTGAGATCCCCTAGAATCTTTCTTCTCCCCGTTGCTGGCGGCTCTGGGCTTCTCGGCAGGGCGGTAGTGTGGTTGGGGGCGTGGGAGGGGCGCGGGGCGCCGAGGCGACGGAGGCGGGAGCCGGGTGCTGGTGCGTGCCGCGCCCGCTCCTGCCGGGTGAGAGTCCGGGCCGGGTTTTGCGCCGTGTCCGCGGGCTTGTCTCACGGCCTCCAGCCGCCGCCGCTGCCGTGTTTACTGAGCTCGCGCGTCCTGATATCACTCCGCTGGCATGGAGGAGGAGGAGGAGGTGGAGGAGCGAGAGGAGGAGGAGGAGGCGGCGGCGGCGGCGGCGAGCAGTTGATCATTGTGATGGTGGCAGGAGCAGCGGCGGCAGCGGCAGCCCAGCCGAGCGTTAGGTGCTGCTCTCCGCGCGGCGTTTTGCAAAGGACTTCACCGATCTACTTTTGCAGTCGCCTCGGACTGTCCATGTGTTTACTTCCCCCAGCCCGAGGATTCGATATCTAGGTTCCTGTGAAATGCAACTGAACAGCCAAAGTACTTTGAGAACACGGGGCGGCATAAACACCAAAACTTTTTTGTGGAAGGAAAATGCAATAAGCAAGCTTGCCGTTTTCCGATGCGGTGTGGAGTGAGTGTGTGTCGCGCGTGTCCGCACTGGAGGCATATGCTTGTGTGTGTACATGGGGTGTGTTTTTCGGTACGTAGGGAGAAAATGCTTGCCAACCACCGGAAATCTCCTGGAATTTATTAGAAAATAATGGATTATAAAAAGAAGGCAGGCGAGGAGCGGATCTCCCCTTGAGTTGCAACCCGATTTGCTGCTGGCTTAGTTTGTTGTGATTCTTTTTGTTGATAGGTGTCTGATGGTATTCCGATAACGTTCCCCCCTTTTCTTCCCCTCGAGCTTTTACAGTTTAAAAAAAGGAAACAAAAAACCACCCCAAAATCTCCCCCCCTTTTTTTCACCCCGTCGGGATCGCCGTTTCCATCCATGTGCTTGCGTCTCCCCCGCGTTCCACTTAAACTATTTTAATCCTTGGACCCAAGGAGGAGGCTGATAGGGGGGTGGATAAAAAAAGTTCTTCCAAAATAGTGTGCCCGGGGAGCAGGATGGGGGATTTCGCAGCCCCCGCTGCTGCCGCGAATGGCAGTAGTATTTGCATCAACAGTAGCCTGAACAGCAGCCTCGGCGGGGCCGGGATCGGTGTGAATAATACTCCCAATAGTACTCCCGCTGCTCCGAGTAGCAATCACCCGGCTGCCGGTGGCTGCGGCGGCTCCGGGGGCCCCGGCGGCGGCTCGGCGGCCGTTCCCAAGCACAGCACCGTGGTGGAGCGGCTCCGCCAGCGCATCGAGGGCTGCCGGCGGCACCACGTCAACTGCGAGAACAGGTACCAGCAGGCTCAGGTGGAGCAGCTGGAGCTGGAGCGCCGGGACACCGTGAGCCTCTACCAGCGGACCCTGGAGCAGAGGGCCAAGAAATCGAGCGCCGGCACCGGCAAACAGCAGCACCCGAGCAAACCCCAGCAAGATGCGGAGGCTGCCTCGGCGGAGCAGAGGAACCACACGCTGATCATGGTGAGGGCGCACGGGCAGCGGGCTTGCAGCGCGCGTTGGGGGTTGTGGTGGTGGTGGTAGTGGGGGGCGCGTGGGGCTTCTTACATAGGGGTACAAGGGTCTGATTTGCACGGTGGGTGAGGTGGGCTGAAGCCGAAGGGTTAACGTCAACTTTTCTTAGGGAAAAAGCTGCCGTCGCCGCTACCTGTTAATCTGTCAAGGTTGTCAGATTTGGGGAGGAGGGGGCGAGAGGGGAGAAGCCAGTCACGACTGCGAGGGGCGGAGGGAGCCTAGAGGAGCGTCGAAGTGAGGTGCTGGAAAAGTTTCCCCCCTTCCCTTTCTTAGATACCGATTTGAAACAGTGAACCCCTGAGTTGAAACCTTGCTCCTCCTCTTCGCCGCTTCCCACCCCACCTCTAGCCGCGCCGCCTCTCCTCCCCAGACCCGTCCCCCTACGCCCACCCCTCTGCACATCCGCTGGGTGCGTGGAGATATTGATGCTGTCGCAGATTCTGGGCGGGCACCAGGCCCTCAACTCCTAGGGGGAAGCGGGGAAGGAGAGCCTCTCGCCTCCTCTCCCCTGCTCACCCACTTTGGGCTGAGAAAGTCTGAGAGTTTTGTGAATGAACTTTGAAGTGGGTGAGAAACGAGCGAGGGTGGTTGCGCGCGGGGGTGCTCGAGGGAGCGCGCGCGGATGCGGGGCGTGGGTGCGCTCCGCTGGTTGCTCGAGACTTGGGGCCAGGCCGGCAGGTGGAGCGGCTGGGAGGGTTAAGAGGGGAGCGGCCTGGAGGGGGCGGGAGGGGAAAGCAACACCCAAGGTTTGCGCCAAGAGGCCCCACCATACAACTTCGCTTGGGATTCTTTCCTTTTTTTCCTTTTAAACTTGCTTGCACGGAGTCCTCCGCTTGGCTCCCCCCGCCCCACTGCCCGCCAACTTTGGGGGCCTGCCTAATAAGCCCAGAGCTGTGGAAGGTAGCAGGGAGGTAAAAGAGGCTTAAATGGCTGGGTGGGCGGGTTCGAGGTAGGATGAGCAGCCAATGGCTTAACTTCTCCAGGAGGAAGGGGCAGTTCCCACCCCCAAGCCGGAGGCTAGAATCCTTTCTCTTATCTCCCTTCTCCGGTTCTTTTGCTTTCCTTTCTGGGTGAGGGGAGGCCGGAAGCTTGGGAAAGGTGTCTGCGCCCCCTCCCCCACCGCGCCGCCCGGGTGCTGGGTGGGCCGGGCGACGGGAATCCTGGAGCGTGCCGGGGCCGCGCACCTTCTCCCGTTTCCCGTGCGGACTGCCCCGCGATCGGCGGCGCAGAGCCCGGCAGGGGCAGCTCTCCCGTCGTGCGGTTTAGAAATCGCACACGTTCCCGGTCTGTGAGTCCCCGGCGCCGGGGGTGGTGCCAGTGCTGCCGCGGGCTTTCGCCGGGCGCTCGGGCCGGTGCTCGGTGACAAAGAGTCGGCTTGGGGGAGGGGAGGCGACGCCGCAGCGCTCGCTCCCCACCTCCCCCCACCCCGCACGTGAAGAGGAACAATTTGTTTATCTTGGGCCTCAAGAATCCTTCCCTCCTCCCAGTTCTCCGAGGGCGCCCTACCCCTCCTCCCTCCCCTCCCAGGTCGGCGCGATCCTGCCCAGTCCGGCCGGCAGCACCTTCCCTCCTCCTCTTCCTCCTCCCCCTCCTCTTCCTCCTCCCCCTCCCCTTCCTCCTCCTCCAGCCCCTCTTGCCCGCCTTCTCCCTCCCTTTTGGAACGTGGCCGTGGGGGAGGGAGCGGGAGGCGCTTTGTCCGCCTCGCGGCCCAGCTCAGCCCCCGGGGCCGCGGGGCTGGGAGGGGTGC